>NC_061886.1:11225714-11532142 GCF_905147765.1 Vanessa atalanta | reverse complement strand
ATAATTCATCTCGTGCTCGGCGGTGAAGGAAAACATCGTGACGACACCTGCATGTGTCTAATTTCAACGAAATTCTGCCACATATGTATTCCACCAACATGCAGCAGAGCAGCGTGGTGGAATATGCTCCAAACCTTCTCCTCAAAGGGAGAGGAGGCCTTAGCCCAGCGATGGGAAATTTACAGGCTGCTAATGTAAATAATATTTATTATAAAAAAAATTAATGATACCTACGTATTATACACACGAAAAGCAAACACGGGCATCATCCACACCACATAATTAAATCGCTTGACATCTTATTAAGGAACCCTAAAAACGGTTGAGCCGTGGAACAATTTATTCGCCGCTAGTGAATAGTGACGTCACTTCTGCGTCCTCAAGCGCACCTGGTACAATCAGTCCCCTGTCAGATTGAAGCGGGTTAAGTTAGCGATACGTAAATAAAAGACGAAATCTGGAGTGCAGGCAATTACTCTGTTTACTCTATACACACTACTTTTTACCAAACGAACTCTATTTTATCTTTTTTTTCTGTCTGGCCTGAGGTATCGTGCATTCCGGAGAGTATTAGCCATTAAAACATTTTTATCGGACATTAGAGTTTTATGGAGAAAAATATAAAGCTGACGGTTGTCGATTTCCGTCTTATATTATTACATTTTAACACAAAATAGGTATCGTTACTTATTTAAACAAGGAGCGTTTAGCGTTGTCTCTCATTAGTTTAATATTCATTCATGTCTGATAAATAATCAACTTATTTCGAAGACAATATTACAAAATATGGAAACTTTAAGTGGTATAGTTGCTAAAAAGTAATGCATTATACAGGATATTTACAGGATTTTGTGTGACTTGATAACAATATTTTAAGAGCCGAAATGGCCCAGTGGTTATAATGCGTGTATCTTAACCGATGATGATGTGCTTAATTTGTGTTTATAATTCATCTCGTGCTCGGCGGTGAAGGAAAGTATCATAAGGAAACCTGCATGTGTCTTATTTCAACGAAATTCTGCCACATGTGTATTCCACCAAGTCGCATTAAATTACAGGCTGTTAATGTAATGTGACAATATTTTCGTAAATGATTAATAAATTGCATTTAAAAATATTATTCATTTTTTCATTCTAACACCAAATTGCTTATTCTAGGTTACAGGAAGTAATTAACGCATATTATCGCTTTTTTTAATACATATTTTTTTCAGTCAACCACCAATTATTTGATAATAGATCAAAGAATCTAAATTGACGAAAACCATATCCTTTACAACGCTTTCTAATACCAACTCTGATAGCATTATATTACTCGTAACTGCCACTTACTAACTATCGTAACTTGAAATTAACTTGGTAATCTAACATAAAATAAATTTATGGACTATCAAAGTCGAGTTGGGCAATACCTAGTGGCGTGTTGTGGAGCCGTTAATATTGGAAGTACCGTTTGATATTAACATAAAACTTTGTATAACAATGAGGGTACAAATGACCAGCTGAAGGCATTTCGGGGTTAAATTTGATTTGAAATTAATACATCAATTTTATTAGTTACAAAAATAATTATTAGTTTCACATATAATTGATAATGATTAGCTACTGATTTTCTTCGTTGCCGATTTTCCGCGACAGAATATATGTATAATACCTTTTTCTCTATCTTTGTTTTTGTTTGTCAACCAAATCTTTTTTTAGAGGTATAGAAATATAAACGTCACAAATATGCAAATTTTATATTTGAATCAAATTTAGTATAATAATTTTGGTCGTTTCTTTTTGTAATAGGTTCCAAACAGGCTTAAGGCTCATATGATGGAAAGTGACTACATCCGCCCATAGACATCTACAACACTAGGGGATTACAGTTGCGTCGTTGGCCTCTGGAGAACGTGTAGGCCATTTATTATAGATTCCTATTTAGACGCTATTTAAATAATTTAATTAATAACAAAGTATTTGAACCATATACGATCACAGAACACAAAAAAAACATGAACTAAAGTCTATTGAAAAAAAAATCATCAATTTTGTTTGGTATGGTGGTATGTTAAAGTATATTCGGTACTTATCACATGCTACTTACTGTACGTTCATACTATTCCAGAAACCTTCACGCAAGTGCTAACAATAATTGTTGAAAATTCCGACTCAATCAGATAAACGATGCATGAACACGTAGAATACGAACTAAAATAAGCATTAAATCAATATATATAAGATTTAAAATCAAACAACATTAAGCTTCTGTGTTGGACTTATTAATGGTATTATAATACCCATTGTGAAGAAGTCAGTCTTGAATTTGTTATCTTTCGAGCTGAGCGGATGCATTATTAAGTCTTCAGGTAGGGCCGTAAGAAGCATCCACGCGTGAATTGAGATATGACGGAAACTGTTTTGAATAACTTTGCTCAAAATTCATCATAGATGTTTTTGACGTTGAGTTTCCGATTTTATTTTCTATCTATTTAATAGATGGCAGCAATCTGTTCCATGAATTTCTTAGTAATTATTTTTGGTGATAAATTAGATAAAATTTGTCATTCAATAAATTGCTGTGAGCTAGCAAAGATGTATTTTAATATCGCTAAAGTAATAAACATTATATTATTCACTTCCGTATTAATATTTTAAGGCCTATTCCAATGGAAGTAGGATTAAAAGATTTACGTATTTCAGCTATTTTTTCCACTACTAAGAGTTTATAATTAACATATTTTTCTTTATAATACAACACTATTACACTTTACTACTTAATTCTACTTAAATTTTACTCCAAAATTTCGCCAAAACGCCATTTTTTCGCAAAATCATAGTGAATATCATAGATTAAGCAAGCTCGACTAATGATATCGCGTCAATTTGCTGTTAAATGTTGTTTTTTTGGCTTTTTTCCTCTTATGTTTAGAATAGAGTTTTTAATATAGGATTAATCTTTAAATGATAATATTTTCAGAGAAGATACCGGAACTGTATGAAATATTAGCCATTCCTTACATCGCCAACCATCATAGGATCAAAGAAGTTATGTCCCTTGTGCCTGTAATAACACTGGCTCATTCACCCTTCAAACTGAAACACAACAGTACTGAGTATTGCTGTTTAACGGTAGAATAAACAACAAATAGATGATACTTAACAAAGCCCCAAATAGAATGTCCATTTTAGTATTGACCAAAAACCCTTTACAGGGAAATTGTAACGACTATCTTAATTAATATAATTAATGGACTATAGCAATTAACAGCACCAAAAACTGAGCAATAGCAAGAATATCTAGCTTTAAAGTCCCATCAGTTAATAATATGTTCCCTGGGTTTGTCCATTTAAATTTGTCCTACCCTCTTATTGAACTTATCCCTTTTAAGTGAGACCTCATTTGAGACAACGTCCCTTATGAAGAGGACTTACGTCTAAAGGAAATATTTACGCTTTAAACAATTTATGTCTGTAATAATCTTATTTCTACTTTAGCGTTCGAATGCATTGTTTATTTAATTTCTAATTTAATTGTTTCAAATAAAATTTCGAACATTATTATGTTTCAAACATAAATTTATTTTTTAAAGATAACTACTAACTGCTAAGCTTCCCTTCCTAACTGGGTCCGGGAGAAATAAGAATATAATTGACTTCCCGATCGCAGCGCTACTGGTGCAATCTTAACCATTCAGGAAACATTTCAAATACACTCAAAAAAAATTATGTATAAAGATGCAATTGTTACCGTAATGATTATAGTAATAACAACAGTTAGCAAAGGCTTGTTGTTTGGTAAGTTCTTTTTTGGAAACAACGAAACTAATTTACATTGGAATTAAAATACTAATATTTAAAAAAAATTCTTCAGCAAATTTTTAATTAAAAACATTAGAATTAAATGAGTTTCGAATTGTCCTACTATTTTACGTTACAAAATATGGCGTAATGTGTAAAATCAATAATAATAAACAAAATAACGCCCACTCACCAGATATTCTATTTTCGTCAAAAAGCAATACTTAGTATGGTTGTGTTCCGGTTTGAAGAGTGTGAGAGCCAGTGTAACTACATGCACAAGAGACATCTTAGTTCCCAAGGTTGGTGGCACATTGGTGTGTTATAAGGAATGGTTATTATTTCTCATAGCGTCAATGTATATGGTAATGGTAATGGTAATGGCTATGGTAACCACTATAGCAATTAACAGTATCAAAAATTGAGCAATTAACAGTACCAAAACCATCATCAGACACCATCACCTGTCCCATTTGGCCTACCATAAAAAACCATGAAAATACAATCCACAGCTTTCTCAACGGCAATTTATATCATATCAGTTTGCCGTACAGCTATTGTTCGATAAAATATAGGCATATTACCTGCAACCAAGTCGATAATCCAGTCCTCATGCAATCATAAATAAACATAATCCCTTTAATAGAACAGCCACTAGAAGTGAGACAATTTGCGTAAGATCTTTGTCATGAATATTAAACAATATAATAACAACGTTGATTATTGTCTGAGCGTTTAAACACGGAAATTGGGGCGTGACGTCACTACAAATGGCGCCCAGACTGGGACCATCTTAGGGTCCAAAGGTATTTCTTATTACGAAGTTGAATGAGATTTTTTCTCGTGAACATCGTGAAGAATCCTAATCGATAACATGGTTACGCTAATAAAACTTAGTCTTAGCTTGTGCCTCAATTTTATACACCTTCTTTTCCTTATACGACTATTTTTCCTTATAACTTAAATATAATATTAATTTCCTAAAATGTGAGTCTATTTCAATATATGCTAAATATACTAACGAGTGAAATGTGATATTTAATAATTATTAGCAAGCAGTTAGCGCCACTTATGTCAAAAACCTCATTACCTCATAGTAAGGAACTATTATTACTTGGCTACCTAAAAAATGTTGAGTACTTTTGGATACTTGATTTAATATTAGTCCAGGTACTATTTTGTTTAGACATTTGTAAAAACGATCTCTCGTTTTTATTTTAATCGTTCAACCCACAGCGCCCATTAAGTACACAGAGATGAAAATTATATTTTTAACTGGCGTATAATAAAACCCACAATATTCTTGACCCCTTTGAAAATATTTCATGATATTATTCGAGCCGCACAATAGCCAGGCATGAAAGGCGATATTTCAAACGCCGGCATAACGAGAAATCGATTTAAATTCCAAACTTCTCCACAGCGAGGACATAGGCAACCGCCGAAAAGTGCAGCCGTCAGCCCTCCGTATTAGCGTTAACGAAGCGGAGGGGCGCTGTCCCTGTCCCTCCTCAGTCCAGCGAGCTGCAATAAGAGGATTCTGCACCCTTCGACGTAGATGGGCCAAGTTATAAGAATTAAGATAATTTGTTAGCAATAACGGTATAAATAAACCAAAAAAAACATATATATTCCAGAAATTAAAAGTAAAAAAAATACTTTAAATATTGACTACGTGTTTAGAGTTTGGACAAATCAATGTACTTCATATTGAATAAAACGTCTTTGCTCTTATTTATATTATAAGTTAGTTACAATAGCCTTACCTCGAAATAAATTGATCTAATAAATAGTATATTCTTAAATAAATAACCATTAATGAAATATCCACAAAGTTTCCCAAAAACTTTAATTATCACGCTGACTCATGAAATTTAAACCGTATCGTTTAAAAGGAAATTGCATTAAATTATAAGTCGACGAGCAATCACGTTTTGTTTCCCGGTTCTTGAATTCAACGGTTTGAATAAATCTCGCTTCTTAATTAGTGAAATTTTGAACCTTACTCCGATAGATGGCGGATGTCAGCTGTCTCTAAGCCTTGACATTAAATTGACTGTGTTCCTCATTTTGCCGCCTATTACTCGATTCTTTAGTAGTAAGACGTGAAGGGTGACGGTGAAAATGTTTTAATAATATTAGAATTTATCACTTGAATGCTTTCGTTTTATTTATCCTTGCTTCCATAAACTTGACTTCTTCTAAACTCTTGATTGTTTTAATCGTACTTGATTTCCTGCTACGATGTATAAAATAATATTATTATAAGTATCTTAGTTAAGCAATAGCTTTAAAGATATATTATATATATCATCTGTATTATAAAATTATATCAATTTGCTTATAAATTCATTAAAAATATATTTAATTAAAGAACAGGTGCAGTCAAATAAAGGGAAAATACTTGTGCCTAAGCTTATTTATATTAGGGCGCTCCCTCATCAGGACAGGCATTCGACTGTAAGGTAACAATATAACATTCGATTTTGTGCGCTTGGAGTCACTTCTTCTCGCTTTCATATAGAGTGCTTGAATCTGAACTGTGAGACTGCAGGCGAATTCTCTCAAGACATAGATAACTATGTAGCAATATATAAACACTGTTTACGTTTGTGACTAAATTCTATTATACAAATCTGACCAAATGAACGATGAAGATGTATAGCAACTGCAGATGTCAATAAATTGAAAACCCAGGAAACTCAGGTGTATTAAATTCAAGATTAAAAAGAAATAAATACGAAATTATTTCTTTGTTTGGAATATTTTTTAACCAACGATTTTTGTGGTTCATGTAAGTTCTTAGTATGTTCATCAATTTAAGGACAGCTTTTTAAATACTCGCTTACTTAAAATTTTGACAATAGATAATCATATCGCCCTAATTGATTTTAGTTACGGCGACCGATTTCAATGGAAATTATTCAACTACGCACGATAAATTAAAAACAGGTGCACTCACAAACACAGGTACACACTCTTTTCCCTCACTAAACCCAATGAGCAGTCAAATTTTCAAATGTGATATATGTTGAAACAGATATTATAATAACAGATACAGTAATACAGACGAAGCTTTTCTTCAGATCAACTTGAATATTAGAAAATTTGAATAGATGAAATAGGATGAATGAAAAATCAACAAACATAGGTACACTTTATTTTCCTTCCTCATAAGCCGATGGTACAGCAATTATATACCTTGGCAAAAAAATAAAAAACTTAATCATCACTTCCTAAAACAACGATGTGCTTCAAATACCCACGTAGTAAATGAATCCACTTGCTCTTTAAATGTCAATGTCAATCAGTAAACCATTCAGTGCGATGTCCTCACAACTTGTCTGACTTTTAAGTAATGTTAAGGAGCGAGTTAAATTTTTCTTTACAAAATACCTTAAGAAAAGTTTCAATCGATATTTTCTTAACTCCGATATATTTCAGTATCGACAGTATATTTCCACACATTCTGAAACAAAATTAGGTCCCTGGAACATTGCCAAGTGGAAGATTAGGGTTCCAGGATTCAGTCCCACGTTGTTTCGTGTTCTGATATTTTTTTTGTCTCGTAATCGAATTTCGCAAGTGGAACAGCGATGTTAATGGAGTTGATGAAATTTATTTTATTTGTTAAAATAAAGTACAATCAACTTATTTGTTATGTAATAAGATTTGTCGCTGGAATACACCATTAATATTAATCGTTCCAAATAAAAAGTATTTTAAATATTGGTTCGATTGTGTTCTCGAATGATTCGCTTCTTGAGCAATAAAATCGCTTATTGAAGTAACCATTCCGTTGATTAATTATGTACATACGTGTATCAGATGTATGCATACGATTTTTATCAATTCGAGTACAGAAAATTAAAAAAAAAAAAAATGAAATTTAGAATAATATCCGTCATTTTCCCGTTTTATTAAAGAGAAATATTGTAACAATATCGAGTTCTAAAAATAAAACAGAATCTTCTATTACGGTCCGTTTAGGGTACATGAACTCTCAGCTTACTTTTATAAGTGAAAATAAGTATTTTTTTAGTAACTGTCTAAAATTGTCCTATATTTATAGCTTTGAGATCTATATAGTTATTTGTAAACCAAACGTAAGCGCGATTCAGATGCTTACGCTCACAAATTGACATACTAAAAAATGTATGTTATTTTTCCAATTATAAGTTCAATTATATAATGATTCAACACAGATTGTTTTAATATCTCGAACCTGAGCCTAATATTCTTATACACCTTGTGTTGTAAAAATAATATAAACGTAAGAACCAACCCGAAACGTACACTGACCTCATTATCTAAATTGTTCAATCTAAATTTTATATATAAAGACACATTTTCCTCGAGTATAAAGTTACATAATCCTATACAGGATCAAGGTCGCTTTAGATGTAAGAAAAATCACGAGAGAAACGAGTGACGAATACGTAACGAGGCAACAAGAACCACAGAAATAAGAATAACTTAGAAGTGGCAAAAGCTGTTTTAGATTTTAAATTAAGAACCTGAGTTAAGGAAGAGGGAGAGAATATAGACTGGTGTAATTCTATTTTTAAATATCTGTTATTAATTTTATAACTTATAATAATGGATAAGAACACAAGAAAAACTCGTAGGTATCTGTCGTTTGACACACTGAAAACTCTAAATTCGAAATTAGAACATCGGTTTAATGATAGTTTATGTATATTGGACGACCTCCGTGGTCGAGTAGTGTGTACACTGGTCTTCATGGGTACGCCACTCCGAGGTCCCGGGTTCGATTCCCGGCTGAGTCGATGTAGAAAAAGTTCATTAATTTTCTATGTTGTCTTGGTCTGGATGTTTGTGGTACCGTCGTTACTACTGATTTTCCATAACACAAGTGATTTAGCTACTTTCATTGGGATCAGAGTAATGTATGTGATGTTGTCTAATATAGTTTTAAAGTCTGTTTTATTAAAACCATGTCATAAATATACAATCTGTAGACATGTATAACATTTAAATATCTGTATAATTAATATAAAAGACATATAATATGATGATACCTACCAGAATCAGAAAAAAAAGAAACAAATACACCAAAAGGTTATTCTTTAGAAAAATGCCTTTCAAAGAAAAAAAATAGGTTGACACAAAATCATACAAGATCTGGCCTATGTTAAATTATTATCGAAGCACGTCTTTAATAAAGACATAACAGAAGATGTCACTTCTATTATATTATAAGTACATCCGATATCGTTGTACGCGATGAAGAAACTTTTATCGCATGTAATATACTGTTACATTTAAATAATTAAGAATGAATGAATGAATGAATGATAATGGATATGATATTATTAAAAAAAAATGGTTAGTTATCTGCGAGACTATTTTATACTAAGTAAAACATTATGGCAATAACTTATTTTTATTTATAAGAAATCTTAAATAGTACCTTTCATAGTCAATGGTGAAGCCTGTAACTATTATTTATATTTCATGTTAATAGTCATACTAGCAACTGATGGTAAGTGACAGACACTGGCATTTTGAAGCAGCTATATAACATCGTCAATGCACCACAAACATTGAAAAACACTAACTACCGAGTTTCTTGTCGTTTCTTCTGCTTTTTGTTCTGCGAGGCAGAAAATGTCTTGAAAATCGCGCTGTTGTGGATTTTCGGTCAGGTTTACATTTTATTCAACACTGTTACATGTCGATTTAAAAGACCTTTCATGTACACAAATGAACAAGGAATATTTTGATTTTGAATGTGGATCGATATCTCAGAAAGATAATTCATTGCTTTCTTAGTATCTGATAATCACGGATCTTACGTTTCCAAAGCCGGCAGTCCCGGAAATATAATTACTATTTTTTTTCAGAAATGTACTAATAATGTTTTCGTAATATACCAATTCGCTGTACAAACAGTACGAAGATATGACTGATAGTAATTTCTTGGTATCGAGCACAAACAGACCGAGGTTAAACATTTGATGTGATTTAGTGGGGTTAAAGCTACGAAGTCCTTTACAACCTAAGCTAGAGGTTATAACCAGGTTACTGAGAGACAACCGGTTTCGGAAGCTGAGCTCAGCTCAAACGCTCGTATCTAAACTGTTACTCCAGTCGGGAAGTAGTCGCACTAGATGGATGTACGATATCTCCGCTTCTAGAATCAAATTAAATGTGACTCTAGAAGCCCATTACTTAACAACAAAAAGCTATATTTCTGGATAAATGCGAATAAGACAAAAGCGTAGACTAATGTTCCCGTTGATATAATAACTTCGATTTGATGTTGATTATTCCTGCTGTAACGAACATAAACTAATTGGCTCTGTTCTCAGACTACACAGGGTTAGTGCGTTAGGATATCAATCGTTCAAACTTAAAAACAATATCGACTTCATAGAAAATCTTGAGAACGAGACGATCGCCACCACACGGTTTCAAATGATAATAAAAAACTGATTATTATAACCATAAATTGTAGATAAAAAAATATGTTGACTAACTGCTGAGTTTATTTACCGGTTCTTGTCAGGTTTGTGATTTCATTCCAAATCAATAGTGATTTTTGACAAGCAATAAGCCAGTAAGCAAACGTAATATTTATTTTTCGAATGAATAAAAATATCTTTGAGTAATGTTGAAATGAGATGGTAGACGATGTTGCCCAACAGTGGGAAGGCTGTTACAATTTCAAATGCAAACAGAATAATAATATGCATTATTTCCAAATAATTATTATTTAACTAAAAATAAGTATTTCCTAAATTATTTTAAGTTAACATTTTTATCTTTTAACCGTGTTTCTATTTTGAACAAACCTCAGACAGCTTTAAGTAAAGGATCGAGGCTGCAATGCGTTGCGTCTAAAGCCTAATGAATGGTAATTTTATTTAATGGTAATGCAAATGGCTCTCGCTCGTGTGTTGGTAATAATTATATATTACTTTAATTTAGAATTAAATTATTCTTAATAGTTGAACAATTCCTTTGTGAATTATTTATTTCCTTAACTATAAGTATATTTTTTTTTACATTAACAGCTCGTAAATTTCCCACTGCTGGGCTAAGGCCTCCTCTCCCTTTGGGGAGAAGGTTTGGAGCATATTCAGCCACGCTGCTCCAATGCGGGTTGGCGGAATACACATGTGGCAGAATTTCGTTGAAATTAGACACATGCAGGTTTCCTCACGATGTTTTCCTTCACCGCTGAGCACGAGATGAATTATAAACACAAATTAAGCACATGAAAATTCAGTGGTGCCTGCCTGGGTTTGAACCCGAAATCATCGGTTAAGATGCACGCGTTCTAACCACTGGGCCATCTCGGCTCGATCTTTATTGGACCAATAACTTCACTTAATTTACACGTCATATTAAATAATAGGTCATTCAATCAAATTGTCAATTACGCCATGACCCGAACTAGTAATTCAATATCAAATATCAGTAAGTCTAGACTGCAGGACCAAGTTATGCTATAAATTTAATGTTTCAGAACATGCGGGAAGTTTGCTCTGATATAATGTTTTCAAAACTAACAAAGTTTTTCGCATAATGAAAGCCTTTAAATGTTACAGAACAGACAACTGTATATTTAAATTTGTTTTATCATTTTTTTTAATGATGGTAAATCTTTGTGCAAACCTGTCTCGGTAGGTACCACCGACTCCTCACATATCCTATAGCCAATCAGATACTTACAACAATAGTCGTGTATATTCCAGTTCGAAGGGTGAGCTAGTGTAAGTAAGTAAGGAACATTATAATCGTATATCAGAAGTTATCAACATCTATATATAGTTACTGAGCTAAGAAGTTGATGGTACATCAACTTTCAAACACTGGAACATCTCATCGAATCCATAGAGTGAGGCAATAAAGTGCGCACCTGTGTTACGGGTACCCAAGTATCAAACAATAGATAGATATTATACAAATCCTACACAGTTGTCTGTTCTTTAACAGGAATAACCATTGTCACCGCCGTAACTTTTCCATGACAAACAACGAATAATAATTCGAAGCCAGTTTGCAATCTATACAATAGAATATATTATTATATAAAATATGTGATCTATTATTACCTTTAAATGTAAGGGTCAAACTTATTAAGCGGTCATGAAAAGTGTCTATAAATAACAGTAGTGTATTAAGAGTTGAAATGTCGTTTTGAAATAGTCAGGATAGCGAGTAAGTGAGACAGACAGCAGTGGCGGTAATCAGGCTCTCGGCCGAGCCGTACAATGCTGTCGACGCCGGATTAAAACTTTCTCTTTACGGGTTTGGTGCAAGTATCATCAATAAGTCAAATTAAAATATAGGAAGTCATTGTTTAGCGGTTTACAAGAGACTCCTTTCCGTATGTTAGTAACAAAGTGGCAATACTCCCTGTTGCGTCCCAATATATTTACAATATTATATTATATTATATTATATTATATTATATTATATTATATTATATTATATTATATTATATTATATTATATTATATTATATTATATTATATTATATTATATTATATTATATTATATTATATTATATTATATTATATTATATTATATTATATATAAAACATACGTTGATTGTCACTGATTATATCAAAGTGACATAAGTTCACGAGATGCAAGGATAAGCTTATTTCGTCAAGTTTCCGAATCAGCAAAGTCAATAAATCCTTCTTGGGGCAAGGTATCCGTTTCTATAATAAAATTCCACAGATATTTTTAACTTTGCGTATTCATAAATTCAAATCATTTAAAAAAAGCATTTTATTCATTACAAGATTATGTAGATTATAAAAAAGCGTGGAGCTAATACTTGTTGACTTCCAGGCAGGATATATCGTATACTTAATTAGACATTTAATTGTATTTAACTAACATAACTTTGTATTTAAAATGTTAGAAAAGAGTAACTACTGAAGTTCTTGTCAGTTCTTCTCGGTAGAATGTACATTTCGAACCTGTGGTAACTTCACTTAATATAGTTTATTAAAATGAAGATTCAATAATGTTTGTAAAAGCCTACTTCAATAAAGTATATTTTTATTTTGACTGGATGGATCTTTATCCTTAGCTAATTTTTGTCCAAGCTTCCAGAATAAACATCAACATTTAGTTTAAGAGGAAAATAAGAATAATATGTTAAATGATTTTTTGATTTTCAATTCCGACATTCAACTGATGATTATTCGTTATTAATTACAATATAATTTACCTCAATTATGTAGACAGGTTTCCTTACGATATTTTCATTCGAGGACGAGATGAAATATTAACGCAAACCACATAAAAATTTCAAATACTTCCAATCAAGTGATCTTTGTTTAAGAGTTACGTGTTGTTCCAACCACTGGGTCATATGGACTCTACACAAACAAACAGTGAAAACTCGCTCTCTTCTCATCCCTTAAAGCCACTATACACTGGAACTTTTGAATCATTTCGACATCAGGATTTTGCATACTTACTCACAGACAACAATAGAGTTCTAAAAAATAATTTATTATTTAACAATAAAACGATATTAAAAAAAAATATATAAAAAAGAACAACAATATTAGAGCGCTCATTTAATATAACATTTTTAAAAACATTTTAACATAAATAGTGCAAGGTGATTTAGAGACTAATATGACTATATTTAATTTATTTATTTAATTAAATTAAAAAAAAAACTATTTCAAGATCAAAACTACATCAATAGCCAGGTAACTGTGTCAATAATACAATATTATTGCTGTATCTAAACTAATCTATCTATACTAATATTATAAATGAGAAAGTTACGTTGTCTGTCTATCTGTCTGTTTGTTTCATTTTCACAGCCAAACGACTGAACCGAATTTGATGAAATTTGACATAGGAAACATTTTTTTAAACCTAACACTTCACACGTTCACGACAATCCATGTTTAAGTGAAATATGCTTGAAAACAACATTAATTATTATTTTACTTAAGCGACTTATTACTTTATGACTTGTTTTATGTAAATATAACACGATTTTATATTACTTTCAGTGGCAACCGTACATTAACTAAACAATCACCCTTATAATAAACTGTACAGACGCGCTTTTAATTAAAAAACATACGAACATTCTATTTTAGACAACACGACACGACTACGATACGATATTATGGATTAATATAAAAAAAAACAGTTTATATAAAGTTCTTACTTAGAAAAAAATATACAGGAATCCATCGTCTAAATATGTATCTGAGTGTATTATACTGATACATGTAAAATATTCTACAAGAAAATGTATCAGCTATTCCCGAGTTACCCTTTATTAATTCCGAGTGTTCTGTGTGAGCCTGTTTTGAGACCGTGCCTTGCAGACGTACTCAAATCAGACACCCTCAGAAGGACCTCGCTGTGCCTGCGATCAAATTTCAAAGCTGAGTCTAATACTCACCCCCTTCCCGGTTAACATACAAGGGCCAGCGGATACCAATAACAATTAAACACTGAACAAAAAATATATATTTTATTAAAGTAGGCTCTTACAAAAGCACTTAAAGTATTTTTTTATAATTTGTATTTTTAAAGTAAAGATTTTGAGGGTTGATTCTGAAGAGTATAACTAGAAAATTATTATTAGTTGCACCTTTTTAAAATATAAAAATATATACAATTCAATTATCCTTACAGAAATCTCCGCGCACATGTTTTTCAATCATAAATATTCCTAACTGACATAATTAGGTAAGAACCAGTACAAACGAATCACTAACACAGATCACATTCTCTGAAATTCCAATTTATAAATATAACATAATAATTACTTAATAACCCAACAGGAAACAACAAAAAACTTTTCTAATTAGTGTAATAACGACAATAAAAGGATCGTTAAGTATAAACGGGACCGCTCAGCACAGACCCTATTGTTTCAATAGTGAGATATTTTTAATTAAGAAAATCGGACATTGTCGTTCGGAGGGGCCCGTCAATGATTTCTTCGCCCTTTGTCTCAACTCTCAGTACTTTTAACGTACATTAAAGAAATGAAGTAACGCAGGAGCCTGGTGACGTTTTAATTGTAGCTTTTTAGTTGATTAAGTCTTTGAGTTGTAAACTGGCATGGAACGTTTGCATCGACTATTTGAATTTGAATAACAATTACTTACAAGTTACTTTATAAGTTTAAAGTGTTGTATTCTCCGTTTTTATTATACGAAAACCTTTTAATTATTATATAAGGTGTATTGAATAGGAAGCACTCTTAAATTCTATCAACCGAGAGTAATATAAACCTCATAAACTATTCGAACGAGAAATACAATCTAAAGACTGTGTAAAAAAAGGCTATTAAAATATGTAAACTATTAAAATCTTACATAGTGGGGGCGTTAAATTGGAAAATTCTCATACTGGCCGGCACCCATTGATTTTCTACGACAATGGCATCCGAGAGCGCACTAATCTTTTCATTAAAAACCGATTATTCGCTGCACGAGCCGTTGCACTAATAGGAATAAAGAAATACAAACATATGCCACACTTACTAGCGCCCTTATTGCAAGTACTTAAGATATATTTTCATATAATTAAAACGTAGGAACAGCCTTGCATGATGCCCTCCACGATATGCCACGTCGCGCATCTCTGACGCTATGCGATGACATTTCAATTTGAATTCTTGTTGCGAATCGGGGCAATGTTATTAAAAAAAGTTTTATACGAAAATTTGACGCACGACCGACTCAGAGATTGTTGATTACAATATCGTGGAGAGTGAACTCACTAGGAAGCGTTCAACTTTCGCCTTTTGTTCAGGACACATTGCCTAATTTATTGTAGCACCGAAACAGCCATTTCAAACGAATGTTTATTAAATTTTACTTAATATTTTATTATACGTAACAGAAATAATCGTCAGTGCTAGTAAGAGCACATTTGAATAAGGTTGACTTTTGATTTAGTTTTTTTTAATAGCGCGAATTTAGTATTATCAGTAGCTACGACCGCAAATGTGATAAATGGTTTTCAACTTAAATACTTATTAAACTATAACTGACGTCAATTTAATTTTGCTTAAAAGGAATCAGTTGATTATTGTTAATATACAAAGAGAAGCAACTATTTCGACAGACGCGAGACTCGTTCCACAGTAAAGGGTTCCAAGATACTGCCTATTTTCATAAAATTAACAAGACATTATATATATAGATATATATTTAATAGTGTGGTTTTAGAAAATTTCAAAATTTAAGCAATTTTTAATTTATGTAAAAAAAAACAAATATCTGAAAATTGAGCCCAAGCTTTTTGAAATGGAGTGTTGTAGTTTACTTATAAACAGCTGCTATTTATAAGACATATTCTTCGAAATACCTTAAAAATATATTTAAAAATGTACATATGTATTTATTCATTTTCAAGAAAATCTTAGATAGACCTATACTAACAGTAGCTCACTCACCCTTCCATGCAAAACGCAGTAGCACTAAGTATTGCTATTTGATGGCAAACCTAACCTAACCTAACCCCAAATACAAAAATCCCTACCACCAGTAAACATAATTTCTATGAATATAAACGTCACCCAAGAATAATCTTTTAACATATAATTTACAGACCTGGTCACAACTGATTTTTATATTCGGATAAACCAATAATTCAAGGCACGACAGTGCGGTCAGTTGGAGTGAACAAGTAATGTCGATTTGATGAGTAATTATTGACACGTGTTTTGGGAAAATGTAGCCGAAGAGCTGAGAAAAAAAAAATACCAATGTTCTAAAGTTCTCTTACGTATTTTATTTTTGTTGATCTGTTCCAAATTTAAAAAATGAGTGTTAAACATTCACATCCTGCCTTTACTTTACGTTTATTTTTAATATAGTCAACTAAATTTAAATACAATTTAGTTTTTTTTTTTATATATATATGTATCTAATCATTATAATTAACTATCAACTTGCCTTGCCTTCATACGAAGCAGTCTCGCGTATCTTTACTCGTTTTAGAGAAATAATTGAACCCTAAATTATTTTCATACAAGCTAATAGAACACACTTTATGTGACGGTATCCAAAAAACACAAACTATACTAAATATTCACTTGAGTTAGTCTATTGATAAAAAGTCATTAAATCAGCCAGACAGACTAAAGTTAAATGAAAAATAAAAATTACCAAATTATGTGTCGTTAGATTTTTAACATATTTTAAATAAAGTCAACTCTGTTTCCCGTGGAAATACAATAAGAATCAAAATATACTTTATTTAAGTAGGGTTATGCAAGCAATTTTGAATCGTCATTTAACAAACTATATTAAGTGAAGCTATCAATTCATTTGATAATACAAAAATACAAAACAAATATTTTAAATTGTATATATTTTTCTTAAAAACGTAAACCAAAATAAAACACACCATAATCATACAAATATAATTGTTACGATACTTAACGTCAAAACAACTGTCAAAGTTCTTAGGACGTCACTTGAATACAGTGAAGAACGTAATCACAGCTCCTCGACTATCCCCCAAGGTTGGGGTAAAGAGAGCTCTTCAAGTAATAACTGAGGTGCAACTGTGACCGATTCATTCACCCCACTCTCCCCACACCACACTTTCATGTTTGTTTGATTTATACGCCTTTACACGTGTTCCGCACATTTACAAACATTTACAAACATAATCTGAGTAGTATATTTATCAAACATAAATGAATTTTGTAACGAATATACATAAATTAATGAACTCAATACAAATTTGTATATACATTTAACATTTTTTACCAACAGATTGGACAAAATCCGCAAACATTAAGTGCTTTACTTTCCTATTTTCTCATGTTCAATAGATTCAGATCAGAGAACATCTGGACCATTACGAAGATCACAGGTTTTAAACAGATCAAGAAACGCAAAGTTCTCACGAATTTGCCAGATGCTCATGAGGAATAATAATATAATATCAATGACAATGAGAAAAAATCAAGCAAGTAAAGTCACAGGAAGTAAGCAAGGTAGTACACTAATTTAAGCCATAACTGCTCGGTTTACACACGAGCCACTTCGTATCGTCTAATGGAGAGGTTTCGATAGGTTTCGACAAAGTACATTAGTTGCTATTCTAAATAAAGGCCCAAGTAATGAGCCCAAAGCGTGGAAACATGTCATTATTCAACTAACTGTTTATTACGGAATTAGCTGAGATTTGCCAGTAGTTAAGTGGCACTACATCAAGCAGCTCCCATGCAAATTGGTGAATACACATGAGGTAAACTTTCATCTGACACATGCAAGTTTTCTCAGGGTATTTTACCTTCACCAGCGAGCACAAGATGAATTAATTATAAACACAAATTATGGACATCAAAATTCAGTGGTGCTTGCCCGGTTTCGAAATCAATCCTCCGTTGAAATCGCCCACCCAGTTGAATACGTAACATGACTGGAGATTACGGGTACCAACCAAGAATTATTATTTCTTGTGGTTTACTTGTGTATAGTCTTGCATTTCGTGCTCAGCTTTATCGAGAGGAATTCTTCATGTATTGCATGAAATTCTATCACATGTATAAATCACCCTCATTCAATTGGCGTAGTGAAACAAGTTCTAAATCTTTCCCGCAAGAGCAGAAGAGATCAGACCCAAAGTGGAAAATTTAATGGCTGTTTAATGTATGATACCATTACTTAACACATATAATTAACACCACTGTGTCGTAATTACTCTCCATTTTTAAGTCTAATTTAATAAGAATAAAATAATATATAAATTATTCCACTTGTCTCTTATGACTTGAGCCGTATAAATTATTAAGTTACGTTCAAGGCAACGACTAGCCGCTTAAGTCACAAGTTGGCCGGTTAAGTTGAACTAACTACAACTGTTTCACACTGATCCTTGTAGACCAGTTAAGTATTAAGCTTATCGTCAACACGAATAATCGGTATTTATGACTTATAGTTTTTGTTTGAAAGATTTATTTATTTACTCTTTTGATAAAAACCTTGTACGCCAAAATATGTTCTTAATGTCGAGGCATGTTGACGTTAGATATGTTTTAACTTAATAAAACAAATGCAATAAAAGTATAACACCTCTCGTCGTTGCTTCCACTGGTTACAGGTTGTTGAGTTATTTTTTTGCACACAGGATCGGAATCGCGATTCAATGGGTAAATATTACTAGCATTCTTGCCACTGTTCCACGCAGTGATGATTTGTACAATTTTTGATTATTTTTTTTTTGAATTTGTATTTTCACATACATGTCCGTTGCATTGGTTTATCTTATTTTTTTTTATGTTTGCATATTTTTAATACCAGACAGAATCACAATTTAAGCATAAGATAAGAGTATTTTTTTCTTAAGCTTAAATTGTATCAATATTAAGAACATTATTAATAAATAATACAAATGTCTGTCTGCAAAGCAGTCGTAGATTGTAGAGGGACATTCAGAATGTGTCCAAAGATAAATATTTGTCTTCTTGTGATTTTGATTCCTTGGCCGGTCTCGATGTTTGGATGGTATTCGGTCAGTCTATTTATTATCGGATCCTCTGTGCTATGGATTTTTAGGTTGCTTTCTAGAATCTCCTTGGTAGTCGCCATTTTTGCCCTCTTCACCATTACGCCCTAATCATTTTCGGTATCGTCGGTATAAAATATGAATCACAAATTCTTACATATATAAATAAAACTAGCAAAACCTGCGGCCTTACCAAACATTATATTTTATAAAACATTACTTATAAAACACAAATCGTCACCGTAGCCCAAATCCTTCCCCAGGACTCAATCTATCTCCATAACAAATTTTATCTAAATCGGATAAGTGGTTTAAGCGTGAGAGGATAAGAAACAGAGATATTATAATCGACCATGTTTTAAAGCCCATGATCAAATCACCTAAATATTTGTGGTTATAGATTTGGTGATAATCCATCTGACTTTTATTCACGGATATCTGTCCGTGTCAACAGATATAAATTATATAAAATGTAAAGTATGAACTCGAAACCGGAAAAGAAGCGTTCAACTTCAACTGAAAAAGTTAAAAACTTGTTAAATCTTAAGCTTTATGTTAAGCTCTAAGTTTAGATTGAGAAATATGTTTAATATTTTTTTTCTATTTTTAAAAGTATATGCTTGACTGAACCTCTTTGAATACTTTTTAAAAAATAGTTTCCATTTCCAAAGCATTTTAACCGTCTAAAGTCGGATGTCTAAGCTGATTATGAAAAATTACTCTACTTTTTATTCCAAAACAGCTTTCCCGATCTCTTTATATGAAAAACAGCCCATTGCAGTAATGTTATGCAACGCTATCTAATAAATCCATGTTTCATACGATGGTACACTTATGGTTTATAGGCTTATGCGGTCGTAGAATATTAAAAAAGAGTTTTATAATCCAAACCATAGAATTATTTGTCTTGTCTCGTTTCTTTATGTCTCAAGAATAATATTCTTGTTGATACACACGAAGTTTATTCACACTAGTTTGGATCATATTCCACCACGCTGCTCCAATGCGGGTTGGTGGATACATATGTGGCAGAATTTCGTTGAAATTAGACACTTTCACCGCCGAGCACGAGATGAACTATAAACACAAATTAAGCACATGAAAATTCTTGTCTGGGTTTGAACCCGAAATCATCGGTTAATATGCACGCGGTCTAATCACTGGACTATCTCCGCTCTCACACGGCACATATCACTTACATAAATTTCACAATCCTTTTTTGCGGTGAGTTTCGAGTGTGTTCTTAAGAAATAGTTCTACATTTTCAATAGTGACGTTTGCAACACTTCAATTGCCATTATTTCATTATTTATCTGTGGTCATTATTTGCGGTCAGTGCAGACTGTAAACTGTGTAAAAAGGAATTGGCATAATTTCACGGCCGGGCTGACGCTAATTATCTTTGGGAATTCTTTGGCTAGTGAATTGGTTCCCCGCCATCATAAGGTTGGTTGTTTGAGGCGCTTACGACCTTCAATGTTGGTTAGTTGCTTTTTACGATACCCACGGGAGAAGATACGGTAAATGTATTCTCTTCCTTCGTAAGTTGATCACTTTTAATCTCTTTCAAATGTTATTTTTTTCAAAGAAGATATTTAACTTACTGATAAGTAACGGCCCCCATACGTCTCACACAACTGGGCCCAATCTTTATGATCTTCATTGACCTTCACTGTCCAGCAAGAGATGAATTGCAGAAATAAAGTAGGCACGTGGATTTTTTGGACGCTTAGCTGAATTTGAAAGGTTTTTATCCCTTGGATGTGCTTTTACGCATTTCTCCCAAATAAATTATTTGAGACCCGTCAGCTCTGAGTGCATACCCATTAAAAAACCAGCGGACTCCGACTTTTCGGAGGCCTCCGGGTTTACAACCAATCTTGAATGAAGATACCCATACTCTAACCATCGGACCATCTGTGCTCATCTCCCTTCAATATTTTATTAATTTAATTATTTATAATACTATTAAGCCATTATCAAATGAACGTCCCCAAGGAACATAAAATAGTTTATCATTAATATAGGCAAAGCCGAGGGCGAGCGATACTAAATAACATTTGCCATCGAAACGTCCTTTCCAGGGCAATAATTGTGAATCAAAGAGCCAATACGTTGGACGCAAAATAAGCGTTTACGATTGGTATAACGATGCCCGCTTAATTTTGATTGGCGAACCGCCCGCGGTGATTGAGGCGATTTTTCAAATTACAATACTGAAAAAGTTTTTGTAACATTTATTATCATGTCAAACCTTATCTGTTTCGAATTGTATCTGGATTGAAAGTTGGTTCATAAAAAATCTTGAAAAATTCTTTGTCTTTATATATTTTTTTATATTAAAGTGCACAAGGGTTATTACTTTTAGATCGTATGATCAGCGGCACATATACAATATAATGAGGAGATGATACTTCTGACATCGCTAGTATATGTACGCCAAGATCATCTAGTATCAGATTGTCTATTAGTCTAGCTTTATAAAAAAAGTACCTTACATAAGAATATTATACATATTTATGGGTTCATTCGACGTTTTTAATCACAACACTAGCTGCTGCGCCCTTAAATTATTCGACCAGTTGCATATAAGAATAAATCTTTGATTAAAGCTACAATATCTACCAGTTATAGAGATACACGTCACAAAAATTTAAATGGCGTAATAATCCTTTCAAACGAATAAACAAAAATGGATGTCGTAAAAATAAGTTTTACATGTGTAACGTAAGTGCGGTGAAATTATAGACAGGGTAGTTGCAGACGAGGGTATATTTTTATAAACGTTTATTTTTTGTTTATATTTTGCTAAAAAGTAGAACTCTTTATCATGTATATCTTGAGTGATCTTGGTCTAGTGGTTTTGGTGGAGATACAAGGTCAGATATACCGAAATTCTGAACTCAAATCCTAAATCGGCCTGATTAAAAGTATTTGGGTTTTTGTTGAGATTTTTCCCGAGATCTGGATTTTGGATGTGTAACACTCCCTTGTACCAGACTGTATGTAAAGACGTTGATTCTGCGCCTGAACACTTTTCGGTTTTGTCGGATTTGCCGTCCCATCGGATATAGAGTGTATAGAGTATATAGATATATACTCTATACACCTGTATCTACACACACACACACGTCTCCCCTGAGAATCGCCGCCGTGACTTAGATCGGTCAGGAGGACAATATACATTGAGTACCTTCAGAACAAGATTAAATACTCAATATAATATATTTCAGACAATATCAGCTACTTATTTTCATTACCTATAACTGTCAAATGATCGACCATAAAATCAAGAAGATTTAAATAATACATCACATATTAAAATAACTTGTACTGAAACAGATCTTCATCACTGAAGAATTGCTTATATTTTAATGTACTAAATTATTCAACTGATGTCTGATTTAATCCTGATAAACTTTAATATCAACCAACCGATCACCATGAGAATTATTATATAAAGACAGAATAACGTATCAGGTTTTGTATTTATCTCATAAATATTGAAACATTACTGTATTAATACGTTAAAAAAACCGCGCGTTTAAACCGCCCGTCTGCCCATCGTTTGTTTTACCGTTTTGCAATTAAGCCGGCTGAGTGGTGGATTGTCGCGAGAGGAGATTGTTTTTGTTTTCACAGCCCTCCGTGATGTAAGTGAGAGGATAGTGTGGATTCCCTAGACATGACGGTAGGTTTTTCAACGTACGATTTTAAAATACGAAATACCCTTTTTCATCCTTCTTATGGATATCTGGTTTGAATGCTAAATTGACCTATTTTTTAACTGTTGTAATAGTATAGTTACATATAATACCATTTCTAAATTCAAGTAACTTACTTTGTAGATGAAATGCATATTTTTTCAAGTATTTAAGAAATAAATTTTAAACAATAATAAAAAAATTCTATATTAATATTTTTACCAATTTTATATTTTACACACAGTAACCAATGCGTACATATGTTTATCATATAAGCACATACGCAATTAGTGTTGATAATTTAATTAACCACTCACAAAGGCGCCCGGTATCCACGATAAATTAATTATTTTTGAATAAAATGTACTCAACAAATATAATCTTAATTGCATTTTTTGCGCTCTTTACTTTTAGTCGTCCCACGCACACTAAAACATCCTTGTAACCACGAGTGTCATTCACTCATACTACTGTACGCCTACTAATAATGTACCGTGACGCGCCTTCGTGAATTTATAGATCTATAACATACGTAAGAACTTTAATGTATATATTACTGTAACAATATTGACGTTCTAACAAAGTTATATGCCATTGTTCAACCTCCCATAAGTCGACAAGTATTAGTATTAATCCTATCTGTCCATATTTGACGTTAGTCCTGCTTTAATTATGGGGGGATAATTGACAAACCCTTGTTAACAAACTACCCTAAGCTAAATTTATTCATTGTCAAATAGTTATTATTTATAATTAAAATAAATAATTTTGAAAATATGTATATGAAAAAAGAAAATAATTCTAATACACTAAAAAGTTTAAAATAACTCAATTTGGTTTTGTTATTTATATAAATAACAAATTAAAAACTCTTTGAGGTTGTTCGTAGCACCGTAGCATTTAATAAACTATTCAAACAACAGTTTCTTAAGTATTTAGTATAGAGAATGGAAGTTCCAATGTAAAATAGGGTTTATGACTGACGCACGTACATCCCCCCCCCCGTAACCCCTTATTTTATCTTTTACTTCCATCACCTAGTTAACCAATGATTACAATCAAAATCGATCAAAATATAATTTTTTCAAGTCGGCTATAAAAGCTCCTTCGATTCGTCATGTTACAGTGTTGAATTAAATGTAAATATCACCGGTTCGGAAAGTAGATTCAAGCGAGAAAGACTGAGGAGAAACTTAGTAGTAATATTTATTAACGCCTGTCTTTTAGTCCTAAACAGATGCCTTGTTCACCGTTTTCCGATTTTTCTCACGTTTTCGATAACCATCTTATATAGGTATTTCTAACACATGAAACGTGAAATTCCCGACATTTAAAACCCTTGAAAGAAATATTTTGAAAAATCCTTTCTATCTACATCTACTTACTATCTGGAAAATTTTCATTCTTTTAGATTTAGTTTCTGGTTTAGGTTCTGCGTTAAGTCAATCAATAATTTTAAAATTATCACTTAAATAAATTAAGCAAATTCATTTAAATTAAATTATGTGACATACAAAATAAACCATCGTTTCACCATTCAACCAGTTCAAATTCTAAACAACAGATGCGTTAATATCATTACGATTTTCGACAATACACCAGAACAATAATATTAATTGAACAATGTACGAGGTTCTAATTTCAACATAATTATGACATTAATAATTTCGTGACTACCCCGCTTGGGCGCATCACAAAAGACCTAATCGCTATCATATGATTTCTATTGCTATTATAGAAGTTTCTTTCAATTTGACATTAATATTTTACCCTCTTGCTATTAAACGTTGTATCGTGTGTATAAATTACTTAAGATAGAATGAGTTAAATTTGTGTAAGATAATTAATAAATAATGAATTTTTGAACTCAATTGGCTAACTAAGACATTTTTATCATCGATTTTAAAGGAGCTAGTAAAGTTTCCTTAAAATACAAATACTTTACAAATACTGTTGAACTTGAATTGACAAACTTTGCTTCTAAAATTACCTTAATTAATTACGAATGTAATGTAATTCTCCAATAGCGTTCAGTATTTCGGGCATTGATCAGAATAAAACTAGTAATTTTAATCAAGCATCAATTATTTCCGCTATGAGGGTGCATGTCACTATAATTTACAGAACCCTCATAATGACGACATTTAGGAATCCATTCATTATAATTGCATAAATGTCGACGGCCTTAAAAATAGAAATATTTAACATCAAAAAGGTTCCTGCAAAAAGTTTTTATGTAATATTATTTTCTAAATAATTTAATGATGGAAATACAGGAATGTCAAAGTCAAATTAAGTAACTACTAAAATGTTTCATACATTTTAGTAGTTACTTAATTGCTGTAATAATATACCCTCTTTTATTTTTGTATTTCATCACTTAGTCGTTCAAATATTCCGCAAATAACTAATAAATAATTTTTTCTCTAATCGCTACAAAATTTTATTAATATCGATTAAAAACTAACTAATAATTTTAAGCACATGCCTCTATTTGTAAATATTGTGACCACCTTAAAAGGCAATGGGAAGATTTGATCCACTGTGAAGTAAAATAAAAGCTTATACAATGTTCGCAAAAAAAGGTCGTTCTTAACTTAAGAGTTCATTAAGCTCTTCCAAGATGTACATATAATTGACATTGTTAAAAAAAATTTTTTTTAAAGAGAGAGATAAAGATTTGGAGAACCTTATATTGAAAAGTAACACAAAAAATGACTTTATTAGATGAATCACATTGGTATCAATTTTTAAATTTGATTCTGATTCAATCATAAATTCCCTAAAATCCGTCAAAAATAGACAGATTCGTAGAAATTAAAAAAAGTTTTCTTGTATTATTTCAATTCGAATTTCTCCGAAATTAAAAAAACATTAAACGTGTAAAAACATAAAATCAATTTGTGAAAAACAGTCACTAACATCTTGTCTGTTCTTCTGCACTTATTTTAACTTTTTATTTATAATTAATGTAGTCTTATCAGAATCATCCATTTGTTCTCACTTGAATAAAGTATATTTTGATTTTGGTGTCGTATACTGCTTTTTGATTCTTGACTGTAGGTACAGAATTCAATGCTATTCAAAACCTCTTCAAATGTTTTCGACCTATTTAGTAATTCACAATGAGTTTTAAACTGACTCCTGGCCGCGAGCCA
Source organism: Vanessa atalanta (assembly GCF_905147765.1). Classification (NCBI taxonomy): domain Eukaryota; kingdom Metazoa; phylum Arthropoda; class Insecta; order Lepidoptera; family Nymphalidae; genus Vanessa; species Vanessa atalanta. The sequence continues at coordinate 11,505,997 of NC_061886.1, read as the reverse complement.
AACTTAGCTTGAAATTGATCTTTGACTTCACAAAACTTAGTGATTCTAACTTAAACCTGATAGTGATTTTTTTTAAAGGAAGTCTTTTGGCATACATTGTTTTAAAATGAAATTAGTAGCTTGTAATATTATTCATTGCCTTCCCAAAACTTAGTCATTCTTCATTAAAATATATGTTGTTTTTTTTTATAACCTTTTGTACGAACACGTAGTAAAATATATATATGTAATATAAAATAAGATCTTGTATATACATTTAATTGGCAAGTAAAATAAAAAAGTGGAGTAGCAGCCTGTATGTGGCCTACTGCTGGACTAAGACCTCCTTTTAAGAGGGAGCTGATACCAAAACGTGACTCCTGTGCGGATTGATTAACACGTGTAGGTTTCCTAACGATAATATTGCCTAATTAGTACTTATTTATATATCATGATATATTTATAGGTATATATCAAGTTGTTATGTTTAAAAAGTTTCTTTCGCTGGTTCTTCTCAGGTCAGGGTGTTTCCTTTTCCGAACCGGTAGTAGTTTTTGACTAACAATAAGTAAGTATAATGCTTCTATATTGAATAAAGGAATTTGAGTTTGAGTTTATGTTTCTTATCTCTTTAGTTATACTGGCACACTCACCTATCAAACACAAAAATACTAACTATTACAGTTTGTTGCTACAATATGTGATGAGAACGTACCCAGGCGAACGTACCAAGTATATCTAAGACACACACACAAATAGCATTCTATCATGACGTCTTTAAAACCAATAAATGTGTGTCAATAATGACTAATCGAAGTGTCTTTCAATTATAGGTTTCATGCTGTTACATTTTTCTCTCTTACTGCATTCCGATAGCAAACGTCTATGCATTACAGAAACTGCAGGGAGTTCCATTTATTTTCATTTATTTAATCCGACTAGCGCCGCTTCGTGTAGATTCAACTCAGTGACAGTTTTATCTGTTTATAGCTTTAAAAACCTTTTTAGTACTAAGCTTTTATTTAATCTATGTACTTAAAATGAATAAAATCTGTGATACTAGATTCGGTGACTGAAACCAAAAATTTGTGTTTATTTTCGGCTGAATCTTTTTGTTTTAATTGTGAATAGTTTAAGGCATATTTCTGCTTAAACTTCAACGGACGATGTCGCTTTGATTGTTCACAGTATCTTGTCGATACGTTCAGTACGTTTAAATTGACTCACGAAGAAATAAAAAATAAATTTAATAAACAACACCTCGCTTATAAAATTAAGTTAAGCTTCATATTCATGTAGTGTCATTATAAGACACATAAAAACTAAGCACGAAAATGTCTAAATATCTCTCTAAGAACTTCACATATTTACAATGTGCGGTATTTTACAATGTGGCATAGTTTGGTTGTCGTCATATACGTATGTGTACGTATGTCTGTTACCGCGTTACCTTACAGTTAACAGGTGTAGAAGCATATCCTAAATTACCTCAAAATAAACCCCGCTCGTGTTTTCCTTACCGGGGTAAAATACGAAGGTATATCGTTCTAGTTAACGTAACGTAACCAAATATTAACTTCATCGTACTTAAGAGTAAGTTAACGTTATCAACTTTCGATATTTTTAAAAAAGTAATATTAATAATTTGAAATTTAAGAAATAATAACGAAGAATATAAGCCACAATAATTCAAACCTTGGAAGTCTTAGGTTCGATTTTGGTATAGCTCGAGAAAACATACATTGCTACTATTATTAAAAAAATTACTTACTAGAAGTTTTGATATTAATAAAACATTTTTACATTAGTTTATTGGAATCATAGATTAATATCTTTGCACTTAAATTCGACCTTGATAAGTTACATCTCGTCAAAAAAATACAAAAAATATCAAATTCAAAACCATCACCTATTTTTACAAACCGGTGACACTTCAAAAAGCCTATAAAAGAGGATGGGTATATATTTTTCCAAGTACAAGAAAGGGATGTCGAATACATTACAAATGCCCAATCGTCGGGTAATAGAAATTCCGGAGGTCGCGAATCAAAAGGCATTGTTATTCTAAGCGTGGTAATTTTAGCTTGTACAGAAGAATTTACATTTATATGAAGGAATCGCTGAAGTTGGTAGACTGCCTACCGCGGGGTATCCATTCGAAAAGTTCACTGATGGTTCGCAATCTTTCTATGAGCTGAAATAAAAAATTGAAATAAAATTGCGTAGATTGCTTACACTCTATTCCAACTATAAGAGGAGTCAATACAACATATACATACAAATAGACAACTTATTTATCGCGATATTATTGGTACATACGACGACCAGTGGGGGGACACGTTTCGATTCATATAAAGCAGACGAAACTGCTTGGAGAAATCAATTTAATATAAACAAACCCATAATTTGTTATTTTTTTATACTACTCAAAATATATTTGGTGGACATAATGATTACTTATAATAAAACATACGTCAAAAATATAAATATATATACACTGTACAACAACATGTACAGCTTGTAAATTTCTTGGGCTAAAGCCTCCTCTCGGCTTCAAGAAAAGGTTAGGAGAATATTCCACCAAGATGCACCAATGCGGGTTGGTGGATTAACATGTGGCAGAATTTCGTTAAAATTAGACACATGCAGGTGTCCTTACGATGTTTTCCTTCATCACCGAGCACGAGATGAATTATAAAGATGTAGTTAAGATGTACGTTCGAACCACTGGGCCATCTCGTCTCTTTTACACTATACATATAAAGCTTAATTAAATTACAAGTGATAAAAGAATACTCAGCGTTATTTCTGTCCCAGTGTTGACAATTCAATCAAACTATCCCAATTATTTCTCCCAATCTAATTAACAGTTAAGAATGTATTTGAAACATTACATCAAAGACAATATTCGCAAAACCACAATTCAACTACAAGTAGTTGAAACTAGGAGACTACGAGCGAAGTACTAACAAGGACTAACATTCAGAAACGTCTACCACCTCAAAAGAGTTTTGAACAAAGTATTCATCGTCTAACGCCAGGAAAGAGACAATATGTTTTTGTCGAATGCGGATGAAAGAGATGCATGATGATTACATGTATTCTTCAAAGAACTTTTATAAGAAGTAATATAGAACTATTTATTTATTTTTGTTTTATTAGATAGGCAGTCTGGTATGTTGGCCACCAGTAAATGGCCAATTGTCACCATTGCTCAAAGACGTTATCATTGTTAGAAATATTCCACATCCAAGGCCTAATAATATTTTTTGCCTGTAGTACACTGACTCACTCATCCATCAAACTGGAACACAACTCTAGTTAGACGGGCTTGCAAACCAAAGACCTGCCAAGTATGAGATGTTATTTTTTAATTTAATTCAGGCAGCCAGATTATTCTAATGGGACTGCAACCACCTAAAAGGCCAACGTTAATAATTGACACTGGTAACACCATCACGCCTTCCATATTAAGTACTTTCCTTATTTATAAAAATGTGCTTCTAAATAATCTTGTATAAAAGATCTTACTAAGCCGATGTTCTAATTAATAAGGTATGTCAAGTTAAAAGGGTGGAAAAGGTTACATATGCGCCTTAAAGTATCAATAACTAACTTATAAGGCTACGGGTTCCAAAATCTCAGTAAATAGCTTTTCTGTTTTCTTGTTTAAAATTCTTGGTTCGTTCTCGTACCTCGGAATGCACATGAAGCCAGTCTTGTGACTTTTCTCCGGTCGTGTCCGATTGTCGCTCCATGAGATTATAAGAGTACCCCTATGTTTGCGTACACATTTCTTTATTAAACTTTTGGACATTTGGCTTTTCTCTGTTGAGCCTCTGTAGATGAAATCATTGGGCATCTTCATTTAATCCCTATTGTGTGAACAAATTATATGAATGATCCATTTACGCATTCATATGAACTGAATAAAAAAATACAAGGAAACACATTAAAGGATTCCAATTCAAATCAAAATCATAATATTTCACATTGAATCCCTGAAAATATTAATAAAAAAACAGCAAAACAACCCGTTCCAAGCCTATTAAGATCTTTTCACGTCACGCTGGATCCTGTCGCAGGAAAATGTTCTTTATGACCATCGGATAAGGGCCGTGTAAACACTAAACGTTGTATTGTTGGAATACAATAGGACGGTACCACAAAGCGATCCGAACAATATGGACTGACCCTGCTTTGTCTCCGCGGCCTAATGAAGTTTTTGTGTGCTAAAATTATGTGCCTCGTATGAGATATTCATTAGAATTTTGACTTACACATGGAAAATTAAAACGGGCGCTGGTGATTCGATTTTTACGTAAAATTTTTTAGGAAAGAAAAACAAAATCGTTAGGGATTTTGTAAGTATGCAATTTTTTTAAGAATGTTTAATGAAACAGTTTTTACTGGTAATACGGTTCCCGACCGGACCATTCGTTATTCTGCCGCCAAAGTGTTCAGTAAAAGGGGGATAAAGCCAGTTTAATTACAGGCACAAGAGATATTACACCTTAAATGCCGTGATCAAGGGCTCATTGAATGTCAATGGAAAATTTGTTAGGTAAGTAGAAATGATCGCTACAAAGTAATAAAAATAATAGATCATATATTTACATATATTTTAACTGATAAAGACATTTACTAAGATGAGTATTATGAACATTAAGGCCTTAATTATATACAAATAAAATAACTTACTACACAAATCATGACCGCGAAGATGGTAGCAAGAATGCTTGCAGCATTTCCCCGTTTAATCACATCCTTTGGGTAAAAAATGAGCCAGCATTCCTGTCACAAGTGGAGGCAATAAGGCAAGGGGTTATACTTTTAATAAAGATTTTTGCACTATTTTTCCACAGTCCAAGTATTTCAACTGCAATATATAATTTAATAGCCGAATATTTGGATCTTTGTTAGATTCAGATTTTTCCATTTTTGATAAAAATTCTAATCGACAAACACTGACGCACTGGGTACACACACAAGTATTTCCTGTGTTTCGATGTCTAACGGGAAATATTTTAATGTTACCTTTAAAGTATATAAATACAAACATAATTAGTAAGAAATATCTTTACCTTTATATTATATAGGTAAAGAATAAATTCACTTTATTTTAAAGCCATTTACTGAATTAGCATGAGTGATATCAAACTACGCCTGAAATATGTTAGCAATTTTAACTCTGACCAGACAGTTCTAAGTTTGTACATATGGACTTATATTTCAAACTATGTTGTATCACAATACAAAGTCTGGACATACGAATATGTGTATATATAAACTCACTTCTGTATTAATATTATAAAGTTAAAGTGTTCGTTTGTTTCACTAATCTCAGAATCGACCTAGTTGGTTTCCATAAACGTTTTTGCGGTAGACAGCCCATTTAATTAGTAACTGGGCTTTGTGCAAAATATTCTAGGTAGATACAAACCACTCATCATATATATATTCAACCTATCATATATTCTACTGCCAAACAATATTTAGAATTGTTATCTCGGTTAAAAGTATGAGAGAGCTACAGGGTCAAGGGATAGGATCTTAGTTCCCAAGGTTTGCGAAATGAAAGAAACCAGGTGTCACGCTGAGCATTAAAGTTTAACGCTGGTGGAACAGTATGTATTATAATGATATAGAACTACATGATACTTCTATTATCTTTTCTATTTTTAGGAAAATATGTATAAAATATATCAAGTAGCGTAGTACCAGAACTGCCTCTCACAACTATTTCTCAAAGGAATTCCTTAAAAAAAGCAACTTTCAATTACAATGTTTTTGTAACCTTTTACGACCGTAACATTTAAATTTACAATTAGCAAGCCACCATCTTGGATTTCGTCTTTAACCACCGACAATTAACCTAATCGAAAGTTATAAGGGTGGCTGATGTAATAAGTCTTATTTTAATAAAGGTTAAAACGACCCCAAGCTTATTTAGGTTAACCTGCGTCACGTGTCGAAGGGATGAAGGGCCATAAAATAATATCCCATCAGCCATATGCAACAACCCTTATTTACTGGGGTTGTAATTACCTTCATTTGTTTTTGTTTGGTTTTCTGATTGATATTGTGTTTGTGATAAGAAATTTAAATTATATTTAACTTGGTTTCCGGTGTATATGTTATGTTATTTAATGTAGGTATTATAGTTTAATTGCAAGAAGTCTTCTGTTACTAATTCAATGAAATCAAATAATAATAATTATACGTATATATGTATATATATTCGAAAGATTTGGAAAAGAAAATACTGACTGACCCTGACTCGAAAGGCACCGGAGAAAGAAACAGAGCGATTTTTTTGGCACTTTCTTATTATTTATAAATACTCAATATAATAAAGAAAGTAAAATACAATTAAGATGTGCAATCATCCAGGACCTCAAGAACTGTATAATAAACTTTCACCCAAAGTAATTTTATTACATATTTTTTAATTTGGCTCTAGGAGCATTTAGGTCCTGTTAAAACTGTAAAAATTGCCCCATCAAAAAATGGAAGGCCTGTAACTTTGCCATTGTTGGCCAAAGGACTCCAAAGCGGTTTTGTAAATACATGTAGAATTCCTCACTCTGCTTCTGGCTTCCTTCACCACGGAATTTTCGCACTAGCCACTCGGTGACCTCGGCTATTAATTCCAAATCTCTTTTAGATATATATACATCAAATGACATTCTTAATATTTGTTACTAATAACTAAATAACTATAGCCAAAACAATGCACAAAATATGTGTATAATAATATAACAAAATTCGTTTACTTTCTAAACAAGATACTTAAATAAAATCTAAGACTCATGATTTACCTTTAAACTCATCTGCTAGTTAAAAGTATTTTCTACCTTAAAGTTCGGCGTTTCTCAAAAGAAAATTCCAGAAGAAACCTAGCCGCGTTTCGAAGTACTTTTTATGCTGCATCATGTATGACATCTCATCATATTAAGATGCGCCTTTTTGTGTAACTTCGGACGCTAAAAGGATGAAATATTCAAGAGTTTCGCTGCTGTATTTTATTCGAATTGCATTTAAAGTTTAAAAGGCTTGTTTCTTCTCGTATATTGTTCTGGTAGTTTCTGCATGTCCAAATGGCTCAGTAGATAGAACGTATGGAACTTGATGCGTCTTTAATTGTGCTACCATTCATTTATTACTTTTTTTAAATTCATTTTGTGTATACATAGGACACTGTTAAGAAATTCACAAAAATCCGATTAAATTCTGAGGTAATTATCAAAACAAATCACTGTAGACTGGTATAATGAAATACTCTTTAAATATAACCAGGAATTTAAATTTTTTCGACCTATGGGATTGTTAGAATTAGTAAATTTATATTCTATTAAAAATATCAATATTTTTAATGAATTCTAATGATAATGATCCAGTAATTAACTGAACATTTTATTTTTCTTTTGTACATTTTAAAAGTTAAAATCAAAATATACTTTTTTTAAGTAGGCTTTTACAAGCACTTTTGAATCTTCATTTAACAAACTATTTAAAGTAAAGCTACCTAGTTCGGAATGTAGATTCTACCGAGAAGAACCGGCAAGAAACTCAGTAGTTACTCTTTTTCAACATCTAAAAATACAGTCATGTTAGTCAAATACAATTATATATGTATGTTATATATCTTGCCTGAAAGTCAACAAGCAATAACTCCATGCTTTTTTATCATCTATATAATCTTGTATCGAATAATACGCCTTCTTTACCAATGTATTTTTTACAGATGACTTGAATCTATGAAACGGTAAAGTTAAAAGTTATATATTACAGTTCTTAAAGTTAAGTACTAGAGAATGCTTTAAGCACTAAACCTGCCCTTTGTGCAATATAAATGTTGTGTAGTCCATTCCAGTCTTAAATACGGTTTCCGAACACAATATGACTTTTTTGCACTTTGTACAAAAAATGTAATTACGGAATAATGAGAAATTCTTACATAACATTTCTTCTCATATAAGAGGTCCACGCGTTCTAACCACTAAGCCTAGATGGTCCAGTGGTTAGAACACGTGCATCTTAACCGATGATTTCGGGTTCAAACCCAGGCAGGCACCACTGAATTTTCATGTGCTTAATTTGTATTTATAATTCATCTCGTGCTCGGCGGTGAAGGAAAACATCGCGACGAAACATGCATGTGTCTAATTTCATCGATATTCTGCCACATATGTATTCCACCAACCCGCAGCATTTGCAACCCGCAATTGGAGCAACATGGTGAAATATGCTCCAAACCTCCTCCTCAAAGGGAGAGAATGCCTTAGCCCATCAGTGGAAAATATACAGGCCGTTAATGTAAAAAAAAAGATCAAGATAATGCTGGAAACTAAGATTCAATGTATCCTCTGCCTGTAGTTACACTGGCTCACCCTTCAAAACGGAACACAACAATACTAAGTAAATCTGTTTGGTGGTAGGCTGGCTTAGCCCTACTACCAAGCAAATATAATATAATGTAATGATAATCAATTACTGTCCAATGCTAATACGTATTAGAGTAAAACAGGGCAATACGAAACCAGTCGTCTATATGGAATGTGCCATTGTACACCAGAACAGCACATTTCAATTTAGGCTAACCGCGCGCCTAAGAGAGTGCGGGATTAAAGACCCGAACAAAACAACGAGTTAATATATAATTCATAGTGATGGATGTGGTATATTTAATGTTTTGGTATATTACAATTATTTATCTCTATTATTATAATTTGTGTAAATTGATAAAAGGAGTTTTATAATTAAAATTATAACGTAATTGATTTTTTTATGTTGGATGTCATGTTTTATTGTAACAATTTTACCGTCTGAAACTAATCTATTTTATAAAACGATTCTCAAATCATACCCCAAAACGAATAGTGAAAAACAAAACAAAAAATGAGAATCGAAGTGAATTCTTACGGAATCAGGATTTGACGTATTGTTAGAAATAGTCTTGTTAGAATAAAGTGCACGCTTGTACTTTTGTGCACCGTAAATCAAAGCTATCTCCATTTCCGTAATATTTCGTGCTTCCAAATTTCTGTACACTCTTGATATGTTAATTCGTTCACTGAATAAATAATTCATTCGTTAAGACGTATCGCTCAGCGACACTGTTATTCTCGATTCACGAGTTTGCAATTATTCTTCTTAACACTTTATCATACGGTTCAATTTAGCGTGAAATTAATTAACATTCGCGTAGGTTGAAACAGTGATTTATACATGGAAAATGAATCATTTCGGGCGCTATCGTCATGTTTTGTACTGAGATCGCAATTAGAAGGTGGTGGTTTAAAATGAATTGTCTTAGAATCGGCTGTGTATAATTCGTGAAAATTTAATGAGTTTCAAGGTATTAAGATTTTGATTCGATGAAATATTAAATTTAATACATAGGGAATAGATTACTGTAATGAAAGTGGTTTGTGAGTCAACACGAGATTTCAGCTCTGTTGATGATGTTAACGGACCTCAAGGAAGACCAGCCAAGTTCGCAGGACATATTACAATGCACAACCGATATAGATATTCTACAGCCAGTAGTAGTAGTAACAGCAGTACTCAGTATTGTTGTAATCCGGTTTGAAGGGTGAGTGAGCCAGTGTAACTACAGGCACAAAGGACATAACATCTTAGTTCCCAAGATTGGTGGCGCATTGGTGATGTAAGGAATGGTTAATATTTCCTACGACGCCATTGTCTATAGGCGCTGATGACCACTTACCATCAAGGCCCATTAGCTCGTCCGCCTACCGATATCATAAAAAAAGGATGAGTGCAAACAAAAGTGCATACTTTGTTTGCTCACTCTCATAATCCGTTAGGATGGCGAATCCAACACGACCGGAAAGACTTCAGGCGCAAGACTAACGGCTTAACGAGCTTACCAAAGCACAAGAGTGTACGCACTTCCAGACTCCGGGCTACTACTGAGAATTTTTCAACAAAAAAAAACAATAACCCCAGGACTACCACTAAAGCAACGAAGCGGACAAACTCATGTATGATCTATATAAAGGTCTTATGAATAAATGAGGCATTCATATAGTACACATCTACCCTGAAGTACTCCGGACCTCCTGTGTCAAGACGAGAGCACACTAATCGTAATCGACGATTGCAATTCAATTACAGGTTCAAACCCAGAGAAGGTAAAAAATAATATATTTTTAATCTATAATTGACGACCTCCGTGGTCGAGTCACTACTCGACACCGGTTTTCATGGGTACGCCACTCCGAAGTCCCGGGTTCGATTCACGGCCGAGTCGATGTAGAAAAAGTTCATTAGTTTTCTACTTCTGATTTTCCATGACACAAGTGCTTTAGCTACTTACATTGGGATCAGAGTAATGTATGTAATGTCGTCCAATATTTATTTATTTATATTTATTTATTAATTTATGAACGGTAAATTGATTATATTCTATTTTTAATACGTAAGTATCATTTATAAAAAAAATATCGATATTAAAATTTCACCATAAAACATTAAATTATTGTAACCTTTCCGGACACCATTGACCCGGTAAAAAGTAGAATAGCGGGAAATGTGTAGGTTCAAAATGGCGCCAGTTGACATATTGGTGTGCTCTCCAGTACGACGTTGACGGAGCGCGCGGCGACGAGGCACCCATTTTCAAACGTTCGGATACTATATTACAAAAAAGGTTACGTCTAATCAGGTGGCCTACAAAATATTTCTGATTTTATTACTTGAAATAATAAAATTAACAATGATTATAAATTGATAAATTTTAATAGCTGTTTTTTTCTTAAATTATTAGATTCATTATTTAACGTCATTGTGGTAATAACACAGGCTGTAGTATCAAAGTAAATAATATCTCGGATCGGGCCCTAAGATTATTTAGTCAATAAATTAATTATCAGTAACAATTCAGAATTGGACAGTGTTATATTCATGTACCTTGATAAAAGTCGTAAGTTCTGCAAATATATTTTAATAATGATATATAAAATATGATATGCTATATAAATATATGTGTCTGACAATAATTTGTAAATCTTTTATACTGAATAATGATTTTTGACTTTTAGTACAAAATTTATGCAAAGTTTTTTTTTTTTATATAAAAACCATCCGCCTCTTCTCAAAAGAGAGAGAAGGCCGTAGCCCAGCAGTGAACCTTACAGTATAATAAAAAAAACATTGACTCTAGTCTAATCTAGATTATGTATACCAAGAGGTTTATCTTAGCATGAGGTATGGATCAAAATTCAACTGTCTCGAAATCAAAGGGCATTTACCTGTATCATGACTAAGCTCCAATTAAACCAAAGCCTTGTATATCACCCAATATAATTATGGTAATCGTCAGCAGTTTTGGTAATTAATCCGTATGACAAATTGTCGTCTTGTATAGTACACAGTTCCAAAACTTACAATTTGACATTGTATACTCTACCAAAAACAAAAGACAAAAAACTGTATCTCAATTAATAAAAACGAGTTGTTGTGGGTCAGCCGATTGGAACGAAGTTTCTTTCGCCGAATTTTATGTAATTAATAACAGACATAATGAAATAAATTATAATTAAAAAAAAATTACTTGGTGGTAGGGCTTTGTGCAAGCCCGTCTGGGTAGGTACCACCAACTCGTCAGATATTCTACAGCCAAACAGCAGTACTCAGTATTGTCGTATTCCGGTTTGAAAGGTGAATGAGCCAGTGTAACTACAGGCACAAGGGACGTAGCATCTTAGTTCCCAGGGTTGGTAGTGCATTTGTGATGTAAGGAATGGTCAATATTTCTTACAACACCATTGTCTATGGGCGGTGGCTACCACTTACCATCAGGTGGCCCATTTACTTGTCCACCTACTGATATATATTGATATATATAACATAACTCGACACTTTATCATATTAAATTAAAATACTTTAAATCGAACTATTTAAGTATACAAAATCTATATAAAAAAAAAAAGATAGTATTTATGTGCGTATGTTTTTCCTAAGGCATTCATCCGATCGTGACGAAACTTTAGAGTTGTCCTGCTTACGCCAGAAAAAGCTTCTAGCTCAAAATAAACAATAATTTTCCGTTCCATGTTTGTCCTTCAATAAACGTTTTATGTAGACCTTATATTTATTATCCCCGAGCATCATTTTATGCGGGAAGTTAAAAAAATAAAAAATGTATCAATGTTTACAATCTGTATCATTAGAAATGTATAATAACGAGTCAACATTACTCGCTTGGCTGTCGAACTTTGAGCAAACCCATCAAAATCAGAATCAAAATATACTTTATTCAAGTAGGCTATTACAATTATTTTTGAATCATCATTTAACAAACTATTTAAAGTAAATCTACCGGTTCGGAATGTAGATTCTACCGAGAAGAACCGGCAAGAAACTTAATAGTTACTTTTTTTCAACATCTAAAAACACAGTCATGTTAGTTAAATACAATCCCATCAAAAACATAAATGTAAAAATGAGAGCCAAGTTAAATATTATGATAAATACCTTGGTTGTTGTCTTCAACGACAAAAGAAGTGAGATCAAAATTTGTGCCAAGTTAAAAAGTCCTTTCTGAAATTTATTTATAACTACATAAAATATCATTTCTTCTTATAACTTGGGGTAATATATTGTTGCCTAAGGTCTGACTTGGCTAGTTCTTATATGTTTATAAACACAAATTGTAGTTTGTGTTTAGAATAACAAATTATAACTCAGAACATCTAAGAAGAATGGAGGACAGCTCAGTATTGCTTAGTTAGTATTAACGTTCATTAAAAACTGCGATGGTCCAGTCACTAGAAAACATGAATCTTAATCAGATATTGCGAGTTCATATCCAGACAAGTACCATTAAATATTTGTGTGCTTAATTTGTGTTTATAATTCATTTGCACAGGCTTAGAACTTACGAAGGCTATAATATAATTCGTATATGAGAACTAGCCAAGTCAGACCTTAGGCAACAATATATTACCCCAAGTTATAAGAAGAAATGATATTTTATGTAGTTATAAATAAATTTCAGAAAGGACTTTTTAACTTGGCACAAATTTTGATCTCACTTCTTTTGTCGTTGAAGACAACAACCAAGGTATTTATCATAATATTTAACTTGGCTCTCATTTTTACATTTATGTTTTTGATGGGATATCACTACTTTTTGTATATAAATTATTAGTAGGTACTTATTAATAACAAAATTAATACCAAATGGTTTTTGTTAAACTATTCTATTTTCCTATGTTTACGGGGTATAATTGTCTTTTTTTTTATACGTTCTTATTTTTCTTGTAGGTACCTCTGAAATGTTCGAGTGAATTGCCCATTCAGTGACCGGATTTATTTTACGCGTTTTCTGTTTATACTTAATTTGCCCAAGTAGGGGTGGTATAACGTGCGCAGACGGTTGTACTCTACAATAGAGCTCTCTTGTGTCTTGATTTGACTTGGACCTAAATTGATAAGATGTACTCCATCTAAGTTTTTAACTCTAGAGAGGCCAACGTAAGCCTACTCTTTACTTAATATAGAGGAGCCTATGTCGAAAAGAGCACCGTCAAGGCGAAGGCCTTGTGATTTGTGTATAGTAGTAGAATATGCTAAGCAAATAGAGAATTGTTTCCTTTGAACATATATGTACATTACTTAATATCTGTAACTTGATTTTGACTTCTAGTTCGCAAATTAAATTATGTTTAAATTGAATTGTTATTTTACGTGCGCTATTGCTGTTGTCGACGTCCCCGATGTACTTTCTCTATTTTTCTATTGGACCCATTCACCAGTCCTTTGCTGACATCAGCATGCTTGCTCGATACTGTTCTTCCAAGCAATAAGGATACCCGTTTGTAGCGCTAGAGTACAAACTTATAAATCATTCCTGTTACGATATACATACTCTACTACAGTCTCACGAAACCTATTTTATTGTTGTATACTAGTATACTCAAACAAAAAATATGCAGTCGAATAGACTAGGCAGCTTCCATCGGAAGGCATTGAAATAATTCTTATGAGCGCGGTTGTCACTCGCTCAGACACGTTCGCGTTAAGGTTTAATCGCAACGCTCCTAACCCACTGCTCCGGCGTCGCGTCGCGCGCCGTGTATCGAAATGCCTATTATTTTATTTTTTTCAAGTGTAATGATTTTGCACCATTGATGTGCGCTAAATGCTAGTTAATAACGTAATAAATACGAACGTCGGCTATACTCATAAATAATAAAACGGAAATATTTGGATTTAAAAAACTTAAGGGTGATTTTCAACTTGTTAAATATTCACGTGAAGGCCTTAAAATCCATATTAAGACCGGCTGTCATAAGTTTTGATTGCTGGTTCTTACATCATTTTTTTTATTACAGTTATTACAGGAACTAAGTATATAAGTGTTCCTATTGACTCCATAAAATGAAAAATTATAATAAAATGATAAAAAATTACCAGTTTCAGATTTTTTCCTTTATATTGGCATAATTATCTACCTGCATGCCAAATTTCAACTTTCTAGGCCACCTGGAAGTAGGTTATAGTTTTGATCTATAGGTCAGTCAGTGATAAAAATGACGATTTTTAGACGTTAATATCTAAATAACCATTTGAGATGCGTTTATGAAATTTGGAACACATATGTATCTCGCGAGTCTCAGTATATGAGCCAAATTTGACACATTTATGTCAAATAGTTTTTGAGTTATGAGGAGGTCAAAAGTGGCTCCAAATGGTTCGTGTAATATTACACACGGTGCTGCACGCCAGTTCTGTTACTAGAACTTGGCTGACACGCTACCGCGTGTCTAGATTATATATGGATGTTATGTCTCCTGCCTGGAAGTCAACAAGCATTAACTCCACGCTTTTTTCATCATCATCTATATAATCTTGTATCGAATAATATGCCTTCTTTACCAATGTAATTTTTACAAATGACTTGAATCTATGGAACGGCAAAGTTAAAAATGTATGCGGAATTTTATTAAGTATCTAGTTTACATGTATCCTACCACCCCACATCAATATTTAGTATTTTTTCTGTTCTGTTTTGAAGGAACTACTTACTACTACTTACTACGTTACTTCAGGCACGAGCATAATCGTAGCTTCCAATGTTGGTGGCGCCTTGTAGGTAAATAATATTTCTGACAGCACCAATGTCTATGGGCGATGATGACTGCTTCTCATCAGCTGGACCACGTGAATTATAGAAAGATAAATAAATAAAGTAACTCATAATAAACGCCGACCATCAAAATATTACTACTTATCTAATACTTTTATCTCGAAACATATTTTATGTATCTCACTGTATTCTGTATTTCTTCCATTTGTCAAGCTCACCGACATCGCACTTCATAAATGTTTCATAAGAAATGGTACAATATTTTCACGGTCTCTTGGGAACCCTTAGAGCTAAGATTTGAAAACAGGTTTGGATATTTCTTAAGTAACTAACTATGAATATTTTAAATAAAAATTGCGAAAATCTATTTGTTGGTTAACATTGCATATCAATTGTTTATGGGTCGGAGAGTTGATATATTTTGTGTAGAAAAACTAAAAGGCATTAATAAGATAACTTTTAAATAAAGAAGTTTCTTGCATAGTATATTTAAAAAAAATACATTTATTGATTTTAACACATTAAGAATCGAAAGTGAATTGCGCTCTGTAAGTAATCACTTTGTATTTCACTGAATCAATATTTTATAATTGTTGCAGTTAATGTCGCATATCAATTCAAATGACATTTCACGCGCGTGTTCTGTGGTGAGTTTTGAGTTTCTTATTACAGAATACTTTTACATTTACATTATTGCTTATTGTAAACATAATGTCGAATCTGAATCTGACGCAAGCTCATTATTAATAACTTGTTTGTGTTTTCGATGTTCATATAAAACGAACGCCCCGATACTTTTACCTCGAATTTGGCTTCCAAATGAATCAAACAAATAACCTCAATTTTTTTTTTGATTACTAACTGTTTGTCCGTCTGACTATGTGTTGATCTTTCATGACCAAACTACTGAACCGAATTTGATGCAATTTCATCTTCTGATAAAAATTTTATTTATATTCATTTTGTAATTATTCAGGAAACCCATTATAAACTCTTTATTAACTAATATTAATGGCATTTGCCTTTCAACATAAACCGACTAGTGTTTCATACAACCTCGTCATCCTATTCTATCATAATAACTATTTCTAACATTTGAATTAAAGATTTAATTGTCACCAAATATTGTTGAATGAAGTTTAACAACATCAACAAACTAAATCAATGTATTTAATAATGTCGGACTTATACGTGTGTATACTCCAATGTAGTAGTGCCACTATATAAATTCACATTGTAATAAAAGTCTACAAAATATGTTTTCTACGATAAACAACCAAAAAAAAGACATCGGAACTTATTTCGATTGAATTTTCGTGTTGTAAAATCGCCATGTTCAGCTTTGTACAGCGATGTTCAATGAGAAATTCCTTCAATTCCAGTGAGCGGAACATTTCAAGGTAAGACGTAAAAATACGTCGCTTAGACGAAATATTTTAATTCTCAAGTGACGGGCGAAAATATTTAATATTACTTTCCTATTTTTTTTAAAACATATCTTCTTTTATTAAATACTCACGATCTATGTTTATCTATAAGACAACACTATTGAGGTCATGTTCGGTTTTAAAAACTTCGACAACGTCCTTTCTTGGGGCACAATCCATTCAGTGTTTTGCGTACTATGTATTTAAAGCGTAACAGTCAGACAGACAGACAGAGATATTTTATATTTCTAACATAAAAACAGATTTAAAATTTCTTATGATCCGTCATTTTATTGTAAAGTATAAGTTCATATGGTTCGACGGCTTATATATTCAAATTTGGTTAATTCACTGTCTCTAACACTCTTATTAAATCTAGTATAGAGAGTACGTTAGGTTAAAAACATAAATCAACTATATCCAATCAGTAAACATTATATTCTTATGTCTAAATCAACTACAAAATCTGTCGATATTACATGTTTTTTTTTTTTTTTTAATTTAATCACATACTGAAACAAACATATATAGAACTTAAATTTAGAAAATAAAAACTATTTTCACTTATATTCATCTTGAAGCGCGTAGAATTCAATTCACATTACTAGACGACCCCACACTTGAGTTAGTAAATAAACAGTAGATACCCGCAACCTCTTCAAAATTAGGGCATTTTTTTACATCAGATAAATTATACGCTTTCTCGCTTTTGAATTATTGAAATAATCCGTTTGTATGAAGCCGAGTTAATGACCTTTTATAAATACCTTAAGAAATAAATTCGAAGGTAGAAACGAGCATACCCTCAATCGTAACGTAATGACGTAATAAATAATTCAAATGTTCTGTTTTAAGGAATATACTCTTTTATACCGTTAAAAGGAAATAGATGTGCCTTTTCTTTTGGAAAAAAAAATCAAGTATCTTTCCCTGATATTACGAGGCAACCTCTCTACCTTCATTTATAATAAAACAGCATGAAATATTTTATGAAGGTGATTAATCTTTATAAGCTGTCCATTTTAGTCAAATGCCAAAATATATACTCATCTAATAGGCATGTTGTTGTGGTTGACGAAATATTCTGTCTTTCTAAATGCTTTTCTAGTACAAACCTGGATGTACGCCTTATCAAGGCTTGTTTAATGCACGCGTGGTGTCACGTAAGTGCAGTCCGTTATTGATATTTTGGCGTGTGGCGAATGACGTCATAATTATCGGCATCGTGTCAAATGTCATATTTTGACGCAGCTACGGCAGTTAAGTAATAAAATATCTAATTGGAAACCCTAAAATCCTATCTGTAATAACTAATGCACAAAACTTTATGACATACTTCACTTACGCTTGGAACTTTGGGTAGGTACCATCTCTTCTACAGATATTATACTGCCAAGTATTGTTGTGTACATACATACATACATACATACGGTCATAAAACATTACCTTTCTTCCAGAGTCACGTCATAAAGGGCTAGAGTAAATATAATAAGTAAGATGTTATTTTTATTATTATGTTTTAATCGAAATAAAATTGTTATTTTGATATTTAAATAAATATTTGTACAAATGAAATCAAATATCTAAACCTCGAATATTCAAATGAAAGGACAACAAATGAATACTGCTTCACAAACCTTTTTGCTTCTCATCAAAAGCTGAAATCGGGAATAAATCTTGTCACTTGGATTCCAAGTATTACTTCAGAATCCAACAATACTTGACTCCAAAGATCCACCTTACAAATTAATCTTAGCTGCTCGCAATGAATCGGTTCTAGACTAGTGAGAATCTTTGAGTTCGAAACTTTCCTTGCAAGAATCTTTGACTTTTTCAATAGAAAAGTCCAATCGCCCTCAATAGTGCTGCAAACATTCGGTAGTAGTTTCATTGTGAGGACTTTTTGCCGTCGACTTCTAGAATTAAGCGTTTTTTACTCTTCAAGGTCTTATTGCTATTTCTTTACTCTTTTATCAATTGTTGAGAAGTTATGACTCACCTTTACAATTCTATTTGAAAAACTTTTCATAACATTAACATTCCGTAATCCCCCCTCTCCATAGACATCCATAGAGATCGGTATAGTTGTAGGTAGAGTTCAGAAGAAACATGTACATTCATTGTACACATTAATAACTAAAATATGAAATATAATAACTTGTCTCGCCAAAGAACAAATGTATCGATTGAATAAAAATAAGAAAGACATTTCCTAGAATTGGATCCTCCAATCGAAACCTATTTGTCGCTGTTTATTGGGGTCCATATGATTAACGGGTTTCTGAGACACGTCCGGTAGTAATAGCGGCAGAGTCTCACATTTGTCCACGACTAGGGTGACAATATTTCATATTACTTGATTTATTTTTATGTTATGGTCATATTTACCTGACCAAATATGAGGCATTATTTTTAATTATTGAAGACACTGATACTGTCAGAAGCAATACTGTTAATCAACCCTTATGTTTTGTCATTACACTGGCCTACCCTTCAAACAGAACCATAGCGTTGAATTATATAGTACTGCCGTATGAGTAGGATAAATGGTAAATGAGAAGAGACTACCACCATAGACGTCCATAAGCCCTGCCACTGTATTATAGTATTACGAATTTAATTATGATATTTTAACGAGTTATTTCAGTATACGCTGAGATGAAACTAATCTTATTATTCTCCATTTACAATCTGAGAGCGTGAGAGTTCTTGGGGATGTTGACAACGCGTGATTTTATTAATATACCTATGTAATTAAATCAGTGGAAATGAGTGAGTACTAAGATTTAGATGGATATTCTTAGTACTTTATATATTTCAAACTAGAGGTAACATTATTTTTGATCATGTAAAATTACAATAAAGATTTTTTTTATGATAAAATATGTACTTATGCGGACGGACAAATGGGCGACCTGGCAAGTAGTCACCACCGCACATAGACAATGCCGTTGTTAAAAAATATTAACCATTCCTAACATCACCAATGCGCCACCAACCTTGGGAACCAAGATGTTACGTCCCTTATGCCTGTAGTTACACTGGCTCATTCAACCCTTCAAACCGGAACACAACAATACTGAGCACTGCTGTTTGGCGGTAGAATATCTGATAAGTGGGTGATGCGTATTTATAATATCAAATCCAGTGACTGTAAAATGGCAATTAGATAATTTTACCAATGAGCCAAACCTATTACAGTCTTGTAATTCACATCTAACTTACTACGTATTACAGTCATACCTACAATGCCATAGACTATTTTTAAAAATTATCTAAGCCTGCGCAAATTGTTTTATAGCCACACAAAATTGAGGTATTACCGCAACTATTATAAACGAGTCGGCAATTTAGTGCGTCTGGATTAACATGCGCTAGTCAGCACCACTAAACCTATTACTTTGATGTCAAAATAGTGATGGGAATTTTATCGAACTAGGACAAACCCTAGTTCGATAATAACGATCGCTTATTTGAATTTCGAATGATATCATTTTAAACAGACTTAATATAATCAAATCATATCAAATAAATGAAATATCAATGTATCGTAAATATTTGTTTGAGTAATTTTCAGTTATATAGGTGCTTTGTGTAATTTATTTTGCCTTTTGCATAATAATACGAAAGAAACGCATTTAGAATCGGAGATTCAGATGTAGTCCTAAGGCTAGTACAGCATTTGAAACTTCTTAGAGAGTCCAAATCCTTGTATGCCTATGGATTCCTACATAGCATAAGATGACTGTGATTGCGCTTGTTACCAAATAAAATGTCACTATGACAAATTAACTCATCTGATGGAAAGTGAATATTTCCACTAATGGACAGACCAGAGCAAGACCTCCGGCCTTCGAGGTGCGTTGCATGTCTTTGAAGACTGAATTAAGCCGACAAGGTCCACTAGAAGTGGGTGGAATACGCAAGATTAATTTCCATCTAATGTTGAGTGGCGACGAAAAACTTCGTTTTCAATCCTATATGTTCAAATAAATTTTGTTACATGTGTATTCACCAAACCACACTGGAGCAGCATGGTGGAATAATCTCTAACCCTTCCAAGAGAAAGAAAGCCTTTACTCTACAGTGTAACATTTACAATTTGTTAACTTTTATTTAATAGAACTGACGAATCGACTCATCTATTGGTCATAGTTAATCGCATTGTGGCTAAAAATAAAAGCATTGAATTCTATCCTCGATTAAGAGTTTCGTAAATAACAGTAGTGTGCATTTCATACAAACAAAAAATTAATGCACATATTCTATTAATTACATTTTCATTCGTATAGCATACATTTTGATTCGGAACTTCTGCTAGCACTTTTATCTATGCATATAATTAAATTGGAGTGTCTGTTTGTAATATTAAAATAACTCATTTTTACTAAATGCATATGTTGTATACACGGTAGGTAAGGTACATATACCAAAATAATATTTTTTACAATTTTTGTCTGTCTGTCTGTCTGTTTGTTCCGGCTAATCTCTGGAACGGCTGAACCGATTTCAACGGGAATTTCACTGGCAGATAGCGGATGTAATAAGGAGTAACTTAGGCTTTTATTTTAGAATTATATATAGAATAAAAATAAAATCACGTTACAATATCCAAATAACTTAAATTCAAACAACGCGCAAGAAGTCGCGGGCACAGCTAGTTTTACATATACTCTACTCTATTCATACTTTTCTTTGTTTTTAGTAGAGTTGTGATAACTACGAAAGAAAAAATTGACACAAAACAATGTGCCTTAATGTACGCTTCTATTTTTTTTTTTATACAATTAGATAGAACCTTGAACCCATTGAGTGTGATCAATCAGTGAGCCTTACTGTAGTCGTGTAGTTCATCTAACGATAATAAGCACCATTAACAGTATATCCTCTCGGAAAATGGGTTGTTACCATTTGACGGCCAACTCTAGCACCGCGAGTTCAGTGGTCAAATCAAATCGCGCGCGCTTCCCCGGCTTCCTATTACATACTTCCGTTAAATCACAGGTTGCGGGAAAGGGAAAGGAAGCTGTCATACATTTTGATGTGTAATAACTATTGGTACCTTTAGAGCAACATACCCTACCTATATACACGTATAGACCAATTTAAGGACTTCATTTTTAATATCCGGTACAATAGATTTGCGCTTACTTTGAATATTGGTTTATTTTATAAGCTATTAGAAATAATAAAAATTATTAATTATTTTTAATTCACACGAGACATTAAGGCATCATTTAAAATCCAAAGCTTTACAAATACACCATGGGTTCATACGACTTGATAGTTTATTTAGGAAGCTCATGGCTCATGGGAGTAATTATTAACATCAATAATAATAATGTTATTATTATTTGTATATTATTATTATATACCATTATAAGATTTCTATTTTGTAGGGTTTCGTACATCCTTTAAATCCCGAATCCAAATAAGTTCGATATCATGTATGTCCGTCTGAAAATCACAACCCATTTCCTCCAAAAATATTGGACAGAAATATTTAGGTATCCCAGACATAAACGTGAAGTGTAAATTTTTGGAATAATTATATTTTAGGTTAATTTTAGTGACATCTATTTTTTTAACAGTTATGAAAATTAATAAAGTTATCCTGAACTGACTTCATATGGTTTTCCATACATTGTCACAGTCAAACCTTAAGCCCATTAAAAGTTAATCAGTCCATAATCGATAAGTACATCGACACGTACTCTTCACTAAGTATGCAAGGTAGAAAGCCCTTAGCCTAGTTGCGGTGTAGCGCCCTCTCGTCACGCTCTTACCTCCTGATACTTTCATACCTGTGCTATACTCCCAAGGGCTCATGGTATCCTGGTACTTCGACCGACATCAACAAAAGCCAGCCAAAGAAAGAGCTAACACTTAGGTTTGCAGTCGCGGCGTTATGTTCTAGCCTCTCATTAAGGACTTTAATTCCTTACAAAGCAAAACGGCTTTGAATTAGGCGATTCGGACGTTATCTGCTTTTTTTTTTAAACATGATAATATTGTATCAACCGCCGGACAAACTTCATGAACCATTTTTTTTTAGACAATAAATTATAACATTTTCATTTTCTTTGATTAAAAAGAGAGTTTCATTACAATGTGATACTGATTCTTAAATTGAATTTAATTTAATTTTAATCCATATAATATGTCGAAATTTTTAATAAAAAAAACAAAATTTATATTAAATTTCATATTACTTTATGTAATCTCTCTGATAACCCGACATAGTCCAGCGACTATACTAAATCTTTACCGAATACTACGAATTCAAATCCAACCAGCACCATGAAGTTTTCATGTACTTGACATATAAAATGTCTGTCTTATAATAAATTTCATAATTCCTTCTTTTAGAAAACATAATTGCGTTTTAAAATAGTTTTGCCACTTTCTACTCCGTTGTTAACAACGAACTTCGCGTTTTTTAATTAAATAGTGTTTCATGTGAAGAAATGTTTTGCTAAATTCGGTACAGAACGCTTTACGCTGGGCGCCGAGTGTGGTAAATGAAAATGTTAGCTGTCTACACAATCAGACTAAATGAACGGAATCGTATTTGTGCATCATTTCACTATGTTTGCGACTGTGTTGAATTTATTCAAATTTCATATTCATATTCAACTAGAAATTAAATTGGGGCTTAAGAGCTACTAATATTTGCAAGTGATTAAACATCAATGCCATAAATTAAAATGTTACTAAAGTCGTGGATTCTAGTAGAGACAGTAAGAGACTTAATGAAAAATATATATATATAAAACTACGTTCACTCACCCGCTTGTTGTCTCGAAACTTTAGCCAGCCGCTGATAACACTATTATCAACATCGTAACCTTCTTCTTCATCGATCTCTCGTCTGGTCGGCAACGGTGAACCACCAGGACTCTCCAGTTCCCTACGTCTCATAACAGGAGTACATTGCTGAGACAATCTCCCTTCGTTCACCACATCACTTCTCCTCCCAAGAACCGGAGTGACATTTGCGGAAACCCCACCTAAAAGACCGCGTCTTCCCATAAACGGGCTTTCCCACATTGGTTTTTTTGTCTTGCATTCTGAATGGAGACAGAGCGCATCGAAGTTCGCAAGTTCTACTGATACTCTGGTTTGGAGACCACTTGGATGGGTAGTGAGGATGGTCTGCTTAGCGATACTGCAGCCATGGTGGTGTATTTCGTCTCGTCTCTCCATTATGATCGCGTGCGTCAAACCATTAGTCGGTCACGCGATCAGCCCCATGGGCCCTATTCGTCAATAGTCCCGCCGTCATCTGAAAAGAAACTATGGATGTAGACTTGGTTTTTCGAGGAGTGTTGGTAGGAAATGGAGAAATTTATAGTTTGGAAAATTTATGTGAATTTTCGAACACACTATTTTCCAACTATATATGATTCATTGTTTCCAAAATTATATCAAACCTATTAAGAAAAAAGTATCCGTTACATTTGATTACGTTTGAAGTTTTAATTTATTGAAGTGATTAATTGTTATTATGTACATTTTTTTTATTATTCATACGCAAATATTTATGACTGTGATGCAACACATTTTAAAGCCACATTACAAATAAATATACAATATCTTTAATAAATGACCATAATGTAATAAAAAAAGATTATTAATATTGATTACCCAAAATAGCGCGGGAAAGGACTTGATTAAATGTAAATGGCCTTTTTAACAGCAATTAAAGACGCAAGAAGACAGTATATTCGTTTAGGATGGTCTTTATAATACGACCCTACAGAAGGGCTTGGTAATTGACCGCTTTAGATTCGGAAAAGGCTTCTACTGTAATATTTCGGGGCATAGAGAGACCATTTGTTACGGGAACGCGTTTAATGTTTGAAATGTTGGAAGAAAAGTCATTTCGGTTGGGAATATTGTTCGTTAATGAACTTAGAAATGATAAAGGGTCGAATCATGGAGACTTATTGTTATTCGATTACAGTTGGTGATGCATATCTTATCAGTACGTCTATTTACATAGACGTACTTGTTCTTGCTCGCGTGTTGGTGTGTGGTTATAGGTTGTAGGTATAAAAAATTGCCTTTGTCCTTTGAGTTCAAGGTTGCTTCATTACAAATTTCATCAAATTCGACCCTGACGTTTACTCTTGAAACATAACCGGAAGAGTTACTTTCGCATTTATGATATTAATATTGATATACTGAGCGTTCTAAACCTTGCAGCAAAGCAAAATGTTTCAAAAAAATTGCGTTAAATTTATGCTTGTGTAATATGAACAGATCATAAGCTCAACAAACATAGCGGATTTATTTCATCAGCGATGACAGTCAAAGCCGCAAAAGTTAAACTCACTTCCATTTATATTTAAGATTATTTTTGTGACAGCAAAGATAAGTGACTTATATTTGGTTAATATTTTCAACAAACGATTCGGTTTTATAACAGTACAAAGTTTATTTTCAACATGTATGTGATGCAAATGTGGAAATGATTGTGATCCTTTGTTCTTAATAACTCAGATCGGGTCGATTACTAGTTCAAAAACTATTTGTTAATAATAGAATTCCAGCATTAGAATTGAAGATACAACTGCATGCTGGCTAGAATGTACTACAGCTCTCTTGACCATTTTCTGCAACGGCGGCGAATCTTAAGAGTGACCAGCCAACTACGCAGAACATATGAGTTTGCGCAAATATATGTCCAAGCACAGGTGTTCTCCATTCCCTAACTCTCAT
The DNA here is from genome assembly GCF_905147765.1 of Vanessa atalanta. Lineage (NCBI taxonomy): Eukaryota > Metazoa > Arthropoda > Insecta > Lepidoptera > Nymphalidae > Vanessa > Vanessa atalanta. The sequence goes on along the minus strand of NC_061886.1, from coordinate 11,480,746 downwards.
CTTGCAATGGGACGCCCAATCCACGACCCAAGACACGACCGGTAAGAGTTCAGACGTAGAACCAATGGAATTACGTGACTTTTGAGGCATTGAGTATTACAAACTTCCAAATTTCAGCCTCCAGACTTAATGAGAAATATTCAACAAAAATATCCCAAAAATTTGACTGGTTTTACCCTGGGCCTTGGGATCAACCACAGATAAATGATCATTATCATGCAGATGCTCATTTTGTTGTTAGTTTGATTTTAATCACGACCATGGGCCATTAGAACACATATTATCGTGAATTTTAAATCCAAGAAACACTGAGATTTTATGTGCCTATTTTGTATTTGTAATTTACTTAGTGTGGAAAAATGTGCGTAACAAATAAAAAAATTATGCGCATCTACCTATACACATTAGATCAGCTATAGAACGTGAGATAAACTCAAAGACCTTCCTCTAAGTTGAGAGCTTTTACGAACTAGTACTTCGAAAATAATTACATAATATCGATTCCAAATAAACATAACATCGTGCATTGAATATAATATCAACGATTTCAGAAAACAACAAAGGAAAAGTCGTAGCAAAATTAATGAACGCTCAAACGCCATTACAAACAACGATAATCACGGTGATTACTGTCACGCTAATGGTCCCAAACGAGCCTATGAATAAATACTGCATCTTGTTAAGGCTCGGTCACATCATTATAATTGACTAGGCTTGTTTGTTTAACTGAAATATGTTTGATACTTTTTGTCGCAGAACTACTTAGGCCGTCAAACAAAACATTTGAAAATCGAATTTGAGTTCCAAATTTCGAACGCTAAAACAATTTTTGCATTAGTATTTTGTTTAGTATTAATCCACATAAATTCATACATTTATCTATACGCCTAAATAAAGCTGAAAAGTTTGTTTATTGTTTACGCTAATCTCAGGATCTTCCCGTCTGATTTGAAAAAGGTTTTTACGTTGCATAGCCCGTTTATTGAGCTATATTACTACATAACAACACGCTACGAAGCTGTAGAATCTAGTATTCTTTTACTACTACTAGTGTTTCTTTCTTTCTTTTATTTCTTACTGAACATTTCAATTTCATATTTTTTTGAGAAATTGGTTAAAAACGTCTGCAGCGTTTTGAATAGCGATACTCGCGTGGCGCGTAATTTTTCTCAGATATTCCAATTTTAGTTCCTGAGGTTGGCCGCGCATTAACAATGTAAGTGATGTCATGTTTAATATAATTTAACTCTTTTTAAAAAAAATGTTTTTTATACAAATGTATAAACTTGTAAAATTACAATTGTAGAAAATAAATTTTGTCTTATATTAGATTGTACTGCTATTAACCAGTATTTCCTTTCTCATCCCTATTGATTATTCTTCTATAGCTGCCGCTACTTTTTACTCCCTATTTCTTACGTCATCATCTATAGCCAAGTAACGAAGCAAACGTTTATCTAAATGAGCGAGCCTTTACCGAGTCCATGAATAATGTATATCATAACAGGCCGTACCGTTCTGTTACAGTTTGTCAGTTCGTCCGGTTGTTCGACAATTATTATCGCCACGTGAAACTGAGGGGCACGATAAACGATATTATTGAATTGGCATATTCAATACGAGATAATGTGAGAACTGAGTTCTCGTTTAATTAATTAATAATTACAGGTAAATGTTACGTCGTGTATTTTTATTCCAAGATATTTTCTGTAGACAATCATAAAACACAAATTTCACGTATAAAATAGTTAAGTAACAGCCTGTTAAGGTCATACTGCTTGGTGAAGGCTCCCTCCGTCTTTTGAGGAGGATACTTTGAGCTTATTCCACCACCCCATAACTTGCGTGTTGGTGGATACAAGTTGTAGATTCCTATCTATCACGTGTATTTTCCCTCACGATGTTTTCCTTCATCGCCGAGCGTAAGATGAATTATAAATACAAATTAAACTCATGAATTCAGTTTTGCTTGCTCCAGGTTTGGACCATCAGTAAAATTCACGTCTTCTAACCAATGGGTCATTAAGGCTCAAATATGAGATATTTATACTAAAGTGTTATTAAATTGTTCATCGTTATATTTGAAGTGAGATTATTTAGATAATAAAATTAAGTTGTCTTGTTTTTTACAAAACAACATGAACGAATTAACAAAATGCCGCGATTAAAAAACTCAATTTAACTATTTTGCATTTAATTATAAATTTCAAGTTCGAATGATATGCACCGCTAAATAATTGCATGAAATAGTTTAAGATAGAAAATCTATTTAAATGCTAGAGATTAATAATATGTAATCAATTTAAAACGTGTATTTGTCTAATGTACTTTCATCTTCTTGTGATATCAACATTGCACTGGTGGGAAAATGCCCGCATTTTTGTTATGGAATGTTATGGGATAGGACTTTTTCGGTTTATTTTACTTGACCTTGACTTTGAGATAGTTTCACAGAAACAGAAGATTTTATAGGATGACCGGAATACAAAAAGCCTACACAAACACAAAATATAAGTAAATAGACATTCTAGACCTGATCTCGCGATTATAATTAAGAACTAATATACTAACTATTCTACCCACCACACGATCTCGGCTTTTTCATTAATACAACAGCTAAATATATAACGAAACGAAACTCATTTTACCGAATCTACGTAATTCACAAACTCAATCAAAACTATTTATTGCATCGCGTTATAAATTCGAAAACAAATACAGAATTAACACGCTATCGGATTACACAGCATGCAGTTTAAAATATAAACTACAAATTGTTCGGATTTCGAGTTCGTCACAATTCGTTTGTTTGATCGGCAGTGGACTTAATGATCAATTCGCGAAATCAATTTGTTAAAATCGGGAAATACCCTGTCAGATCAGATGCATCTGAAATTATTTTTATAATTTAAATCTATAAATAAAAACGACTGATGGCTTATACCCTATGCGTTTAACTTTCAGACGATTTAGATATATTTTTTACTTAGACCTGCGTTATATTTTCTGGTATAGGAACATCAACGTACAATATAGAGGCATGACGTCATCAGGTGAGAATCAGTTAATTATTATTATTATATAAGGTGATATCACTATCCAAAAGCCTTTTAAGGCTTATAGCAACAGCTCGATTGAAATACATTTTGCAGAATTTGATCGGACTCATTCAAATTTATTCCCAGTATAGTTCTTTACCGCCGAGCACGAAATAACGCTTGTATACGTAATTAATGTACATATTTCATCTTGTAAATACTAGATGGCGTTATGTCAAATTGTAGATAATTCTGAATCGCGATGGCAAGATCCGCTAATTGTTTGCATATAGCATTTATAAATTTTTTGATTAAACATGGTTACCAGTGGCACCTAATAGTTTTAATAGTAAAACGTTAGTGTTGTGGAGCATCCTTAGGATCGGCTGAGCTAGTTGTTCATGAAAAATTTATAAATGCTATATGCAAACAATTAGCGAATCTTGCCATCGCGATTCAGAATTATCTACAATTTGACATAACGCCATCTAGTATTTACAAGATGAAATATGTACATTAATTACGTATACAACGCTTTCCCGGGTCAAAACGTGTAAAACAAAAACAAACATTTTTTTTTTTTTTATACAACACTAGTGTTATCCGAGGCATCGCTCGCGATTGAGAGCAAGTGTACATAACAACCCTTATGGGAAACCACAAAAGACAAACAAACAAAGCCGCTTAGACAATAACAACTTGCATTTATAATATCAGCTTGGATGGACAATAGGTATATTGTTTTAATGAAGGTACATGGAAATCATAAGTTGGCTACTTGACACAAAGTTACGTCACATGAAGTACCCGTAAAGGCATCGGTCGATCGAACACTTAAGCCGATGAAAGTTGCCGGTATGTCGGCTAGAGTCGACTAGACTATAGGTCTTTGCTCAGCAGGCTTTGTAACCGTCGCGATGCGAACCGCAGGGCAAACTTATAATGATACTTGTTAAACTGTTTTAAGTACTTCTATTTTAAATGGTTAACTTGGTTATTACACAGGAAATTGATATCGATTGTAAATGTTTTTGAAACAAGAAAAACTGATCTCTACGGTAAGAATCTCATTTAGATTCTTTCGTTATATTTCGCATTTCCGCCATCACTTTTAAATAGATTAACGTTTAAATTTCGCATAAACAATATGAAGATTAAAACTTAAATATAATAGAAGAATATGTGTGCTGACGTCCAAAATGATATTTTTTCGTACATATTGGTGGTCTTAGAGATACGGCGAGGGCAAAGAACACAAAAGATATCGCATCCGATCCCAATGAAGCAACTCTTACGTTAACAGTTATTTTTTTTTAGCATTAGCAGCCTGTAAATTTTCCACTGCTGGGCTAAAGGCCTCATCTCTCTTTGAGGAGAAGGTTTGGAGCATATTCCACCACGCTGCTCCAATGCGGGTTGGTGGAATACATATGTGGCAGAATTTCGTTGAAATTAGACACGTGCAGGTTTCCTCATGATGTTTTCCTTCACCGCCGAGCACGAGATGAATTATAAACACAAATTAAGCATATGAAAATTCAGTGGTGCCTGCCTGAGTTTGAACCCGAAATCATCGGTTAAGATACACGCGTTCTAACCACTGGGCCATCTCGGCTCAACTGAGCCATCTCGGCTCATACAACATCAACAGTTATGAGGAATATATAATATAATTACTAGATATTATAATAAGATTTATTAGTTTTTCCAAAACTAACTAATCGTTATCCGACTGCAGTAATCCTTTCAACGGTCAGCCTCATAAAGGGCTGATTAGAAAATTTCCATTAGACTTGTATTTAGGTCACCAGATTTACCCAAAGTTTCGAAACGAAGAAACACATTCGAATCAAGCAAAGAGATAATTGAAAAGATAAGATAATAATAAATCGTCCTCTCAGCTCGTTACCGATGTGGCGAGATTTTAGTTAAGGCACGAGTTATGGTTACGAGTAGTTGAGTTCGATTGTCGGGAGGAATTAATAAGAATTGCGATATGCCGACAGAAATTAGAAGATATAAGAGACTTAGAGATGCGGATGATGCAAAAGAAAGCGTTGTAGTTCAAACAGTATTGTATCAGTTAAAATATGATGTGCACTTAGAACAGCATATATTTTAAGCAAATTTAATCTTTGAAAATTTTTCAATGTTACCTTTTGTAGCATTCCATACATTTGAAGATACAGTTCATATTATCACAGGATATAATATATATAAATATACCACCACGTGGTTAATTTTACGGTTGAATAACAAGAGAACGTGAGAGACGTCTCCACACACACAAGGTACCTACACTGAATCGTACTATCGACATAATTCGACCTCGGAGTTATACATTTAAACTCAATGAACAAGACACGGATAAATCCTCAAAAAACAAATTACATATACTAGAGTCTTCCTAGAGGCAAGTACACGTGAATCGCAACCGCAGATTGCGGGTTGAATGTTTACTTTGTGTTTTCGTGTTGTTCAATTTTATTTATAATTCAGATCGCTAGGTATTGAAAAGATACTAATGAAAAATGCATGTGTCGGAAATTGTGCAACATGTACATACTCGTATATTCAGTGCTCTGGTGCTGGGTTTTTGGAATTAGCTACGTATTGGAAATGTTAAATAATAATTGATATTTTTTTCAAACAGAATAAAATAAATGAGCAAACACAAACAAATGAAATGAATGAAGATACTCATCCCGCATTTCATGAAACCGATCGAAGCAAGGTAGCCGTGCAACGAAATGAGCCGGCAACAATCGTATTGGTTTAGGACGAGCACGACCGACTTGCTTCTCATTCTGTACCTATTATCCTTGTTTACGCCAATTTTGTTCCTCATTTGAGGCATTTTGACCGTAGTTACTAGTGGTCGCTTGATTTATTTAACTAGCTAACTCATTTTTATGCCACATTTATTTAGCTAAGGTTTTTTATACGTTTAAATTAGGAAAACTTTTCAATAACGATCAGTTTACATATTAGGGAATCTTGACACATTCAAAAATACCACAAATATCCGCTGATGCGAAATGGCCTGCTTTCCTTCGAGGAGAAGGATTGGAGTAGATCCGCGAAATTCCATTATAGGATAGTAACTATAAATCTGGCAGAAATTCATCCGATACATTCATACTCAACAGAAAGTGAATTATAAAAATAAATGTACCTCATGAAATGTCATTGGTTATTTGCCGGGTGTAAGCTCTCAATCTTGATTCAAATGTTATAAACAATATTAAGAACAAGCTGCTCAGAAACATCTCAAACCTGAGGAAAACGAAAGAAACTCAGCACGAGAAACTCCGTCCACGTGTATTTTTATTTCCTTATCTAGGCTCCAGTTAACATCTACGTCAAACAAAAGCAGCTATTTAGTGACTCGGTCGTTATATTAGTATAGATAAATTAAACATTAATAACTATTATTTGTCACGATAAATTATACAATCAAAACAAAGTCGAGATGTACATAACTCACGTATTATAAAGCCGGCTTCAGTCGGTACTTGCAAAATTAATGTGCAAGGCGCCACAGACAGTAAACACATGTACTAACTGGCACCATAATACGTCATTCACACCATATATTATATCTGTAACTGTTCTACGCTATGTATATGTTACGATGACTGACAATAGCTCTCTTTGAGCCATAATGACGAGGATATCAAATTGAATCCTCTGAGGAAACTATCCTTTATATTATTATTCAATCGCTATATAAATATTCTTCATTCAAGTAGGCTCTTGTAAGCACCTTCGAAACGTCATAAAATTTAATCTAAAGCTATTAACGATTATAGCGTTTTCTTAAATTAAATACATAGAGTTCTATACTAGCAAAATTTCTATAAACTACTAAAAATCTTAACTTGTCGAAAAATGCAGTAACTTCTATTTTATAACGAATATCTGAGTCTTCGCTAACAGGTTCCTACCAAATTTGGCTATTCTGTTGAAAAAATAATTTTAAATTTTTGATTTTTCTAAAGAAACATTCTCAAAAAAACACCCCACCTTACTTTTTTCCATCTTTTCTTTTGACAATTGTATTTACAATGCACTTTTTCAAAGCTTTATTTGTAAATAGTCAATAAAAAATGCCAATTTTGATCTATCTCTCACAGAGGTGACACAGATCACAAATAAAGTAAGATCGATAAGATCACTTACTCAATTTCTGTGTAAAAAGATTTATATGATTATTTTCTCAATTATTATGGGTTCAATGCTCTCTAAAACGGTCTCATTTAATGTCAATGTACCTGATTGGACATTTTATTTGAACAAGTACATTCTGGCAGTACATTGGGGTAGAAGTTTAGTTTTTATTCGAAAAAAGAAAAGATATAACACTATATATAAACATAAAATTATATCACATAACCCTTTAAAAAGTCCGAATAAATTTATTTTTTTCATTTTCAGCAATTCTCATGTTCCGTATGGAATAACTTGATTCGAATTTAAACAGTATATCAGTATAATCTTGCGAATCATAACTAAATTATTTCAGAGCTAAAGTAAAACGTTCATGTTCAATTCAAGGCACATTTCTTTAACTGTTGAGTTTAGCGCCGCACGACTGCACGAGAGTTTAAAATTAACTTTCTTGCTTAACTTAACCCGGCTCTAACTTCATGTTAAACTCGCTAACTATACTGTGTGGGTTAAAATCTTAATGGGCATTGAGATAACATTTGTAGAGACCCGAATTAAATAAAAGGTTTATAATGAAAAAGTCTTTATTACATATTAAAGACTTAAAAATATGTTATATTGGTATGGCAGGGTAGCAAATCGACCACCTGGTGATAAGTAGTCACCACTACCCATAGACATTGGGTACTGTTAAAAATATCAATCATACCTCATATTAGTATTTTATACCTGTAAACATTCACATGTATATTCTACAATAGAGAAGACTGTTAATTTAAATATTTCCTTTAATTGCAGGTAAGATTTAAAACTAAAGTCAGCGATTAATTTTTATTGTCATCTAATCAAACTATTAAAAAATACAGCGCTAGATCGCTTATAGTTCTCTCGACCAAAACATTGTAAACGCCGGGAATAGGCTATAAATTAATTCAACCCGACTGAAAACTAAAGTATTGGATTTATTTATCACACAGTATAAATTCTTATCAAAATCAACATTCGTTTTAAGCGTTTATTGGTAAATAAAATTGGCGTTTACATTTTTCAATGTAGACTAGTTGTTATCGAGATATAAAATTATATCAGATAAAGGGAATTAAAAAACTGAGCGTGAGTTACGAAGTGTTAGCGGAGAATAGATTGTTTGATTTGATTTTGACTTTGTTAAAACAACAACGGTTTTAGCTGAGATAGCCCAGCGGAGAAAACAAATTAATCATTGACTACTTTTGTGTGTTCAAGCCTGGGCAATTATTTAATGTTTTAATTCTGTTTAAAGGGTAACATCGTCGCCAACCTGTATCAATTACCTGCATTTGAACAATAGTTTATTTCATAAACTCCAAACCATTCCATGAGTTTATGAGTGATTAAATAACGAGAGCATATGTGCATTATTGGATAAAAATAATTAATATCGTCAGACTAATAACCGGAGCAGTAAAAAGAAAAATATAAGAAATAATTCCATTACAGGACGTCCGGTAGATATGAAAAATCGACACTGATGACAGCAGAAAGTATTTCTAATTTAAAACGGATGCATGTGCAAAGTGAACAGTACAGCTGCACCAGGTCTCCGCGTGCGGTCACTACAATCAATTCCACTTTACATGTACCAATAGCCGGGTGTAAATAAAGTCTCTAAATCCTAGCCTCTATTTCGCATACATATAGCCCGATATAATCCGGCGTGTTAACGAGAGGCTAGCCGGCTTAACCGGCTGTTCGGAACCGTGAATGTTACATGATGCCCACGTCATAGTACCCTGACCGTTTAGTAACAGATCGATATTCTATTACGCAGACCCGGAATTCAATTTAGTAGTGATTCAGATGTTTTATTTGCGAAATGTATCTCACGCAATTAATACGTCATTGGATTTAGTGCAATTCAATTCAGTTGACAACGTAATTAAGATTTTTTTGTTCTTTTATTTTTTCTATATATAATTGTTGTACAAATATTCTTATTTATAGATGTAGAACTATCGGTGCGTCTCGTGTGTAACGCCGACAATGACCGACGTATGCCGTGCCGGAAAACGTTAGGTCGCTCGTTTATGCCGTCATTCCCCCTCTCCGCTGACAGTCTCATACGTCCCTTGTCCGCGTGCACTTTAAGCTTCGTTGCTATTATTATAATAAAAAGAATCAAATATTTATTTTATTAAAGAAACTCTGCGTTTATTTATTTTAATTGCTGGTTTCCATTAATTATGAATTGCTACAGTGAGCATGAATTTCGATGTTTCATAACTGCCGGTGGTCTCATAACATTAACATTATTTATTTAATATTATAGTTACCTGATTTCAACTGACACATAAAGCAAGGTTAGTTCATTAATGTACTAATACTTCAAGCTCTTGCGAAGGTGGCGAACGTCACTTCGTTTAAATAAAATTATTGCATTAGTAATAAAATTCTTGTTCATAACGTTTATTTATTTTTATTGCTTATAACCTTTAAATTTGATCGTTAAACTATTTAATAAATAATTTTACACGTATATTGTAATATGTCGAATGCAATATTGAGCGTAGAATAACAATTACTAAGAGTGTACCAACTCAAAGTCTACCAGTGAGATAATTCTAAATCAAAACGAAAACAGATTACATTTAGCCGAGTAAGCTGTTTATACATTAAACCAAACTATTTGTCCTCGTGTTTGTTACCTAATTACTCGTGTCTTGAAGTAAGCAACAAGTCAACTTCAAGATTAACAATGTCCTTTTGTTAACAAGTCTGGGATTAAGCTTGTTAAAGATCTCACTCCACTGTATCTAATGTTAATGTTCTTCATTTCTAATTAAAGCTCGAACAATTACTTTAAGCACTACTATTATATTTTAACAACATTATATTTCTTTTTACTTCAACAAGACAACAACAATTTAAAACTCAAACTCAAACTCAAATTCCTTTATTCAATATAGAAGCATAATACTTACTTATTGATAGTCAAATTAAACACTACCACCACCGGTTCGGAAAAGGGAACCTGATCTGAGAAGAACCGACGAAAGAAACTCAGCGGGTCTTTTTTTTGACAATTTAATTAAGCACATATATTGAATATTAATTTCAACAACAGTACTTAATATTGCTGTGTTCTGGTTTGAAGAGTGACGAAGCGTATTTACAGGTAAAGTGACATGACATCTTAGTCTCCAACGTTGATGACGAATGGACATTATGAGAGAGGGTTAATATTTCTTCCAATTCCAATGTATGAGATATTTGCCTATTTAAAATAACATTTAAAAATAATAGTTAGTCTGGTTCTTCCCAGACAACAGTACGTCAAATAAATATGAGTGATTCCCTCCTATAAGCTCAAAACCTCGATCATTATTTACAATAGTAACTACTTTACTCTATCGAAACCTGTCAATAGCTCTCCATTAAACGACATGAGAGCCGAGATGGCCCAGTGGTTAGAAAGCGTGCATCTTAACCGATGATTTCAGGTTCAAACCCAGACAGGCACCACTGAATTTTCATGTGCTTAATTTGTGTTTATAATTCATCTCGTACTTGGCGGTGAAGGAAAACATCGTGAGGAAACCTGCATGTGTCTAATTTCAACGAAATTCTGCCACATGTGTATTCCACAAACCCGCATTGGAGCAGCGTGGTGGAATATGCTCCAAACCTTCTCCTCAAGGGAGAGGAGGCCTCAGCCCAGCAGTGGGAAATTTACAGGCTGCTAATGTAATGTAAAAAAAACGATATGAAGTGGTTCGTGTCTAACTCAGTCATGGCTTAAATTTTTGTATTACCTTGCATACTTACTGCGATTTTACTTAAGAAAACAAAATAGTTTAATATAACTAAAGGTATTCTTGTAGACAAACATATTCCATATAATAAAACATATTAAAGTTGAAATGTTATTAATTAATGGACGAAATGAAAAATAATAATAAATTAAAACGAAACGAAACAGGCATAGAAGTTAAAATAAGATGATTTTGTTATTTATCCTCTAGCTATTAATTATGAATGTATTCGTTATTAACACGTTCGAGAAGGATTAGCAGGTAAACAAGTAACAAGTAATCTAAGAATAGAATAACTTCGTAACTTATGTAATGACTCGGATGACAACCTCCGTGGTCGAGTAGTGTGTACACTGGTTTTCATGGGTACGCCACTCCGAGGTCCCGGGCTCGATTCCCGGCCGAGTCGAGGTAGAAGAAGTTTATTAGTTTTCTATGTTGTCTTGAGTCTGGGTGTTTGTGATACCGTCGTTACTTTTGAGTTACCATAACACAAGTGCTTTAGCTACTTACATTGGGATCAGAGTAATGTATGCGATGTTGTCCAATATTTATTTATTTATATTTATCGGAAAGAATATCAACAATCGTGCTACAGTTGATGGTCTTAATCTTGGAACATGGAAATTTACACAGAGTATCGGCGCAATGGAGGCTAAAATGGTGTTATGGACTTACGCAGATAATTGACACATTCAAATTAGATACGTTCCACACGTATATTGGTTAAATGCAGTGACACTTAAATAGAACATTCTAGTATTCTAAATTTAAAATTTACAGCTACAATTGCATAGCGTATCCTATGCGGTGGTTGTGATATCGCGTCACACGAAAAGCTTCGTATTTTATACCGACGATAACAAAGACGCATTGCGAGCACTGATAAAGAGGACACTAACCTTAATATAAATTCTGGGTACGTCACTAACAAATTTATAAACAAATAATATTAAAACTTAATAAAAATAAAATCATACATTACTATAAGCTAATAAAAACATATAAATGATAATAGTTTTAATATTGCCTTGCTTGCTTAAAATCTAATAACTTAGTTATTTATTTAAATAAATCGAAATATATTCAAGCGACATTATCCCAATACAACTAATACAGATTTATTATACCGATCAATAATTATAATTCGGAAACTTGAAACAACTAAAACTTTAGCGTATTGACTTCATAAATCACCAAAATATCATTTGGCTTGTATATTTGCAAGTGTATTTGCATACGACCGTAAAGTGTCATCAATACAGCTTGATATAATTAATAGTTCGCTTGTTTGTCCGTTCGGATTGTTTGCTCTATGTATTAAGCAAGCATTGCGGATAACAATTTAAGGCCACCGAATATTCGTATTCATGTTTGGGACTGAGGTCCTGTTACCAATATCGAATTGAAATCGAACCCGAAGTGATCTTATCTTTTGATTGTTGATCTTTACTTGTAATTGATGTTAAGTTTTCAATGAAGATCGTTATAAAAGCTAGAGGTTATTTTTTTGTGAATGAAGTCCAATGTGATCCAGGGTTCAAATTCGGCTAGACCATTATTGAGCATACGCTTAATGTGTGTCTATATAGAATACAGGATAGAATAAGGATCTATCAAAGAGTAAGAAACACACAGACACACACAGTGAAAGATAGGTATTATAATAATAATTTGTGAATGAAAAGGATAGGTAATACTATGAGAAATTCCTTATTGAACGTTGATTTCATACGTGTTTGTTTGGTTGATTAATATTCATAATGTATACAAATTAGATGAGTATATGCTTAATGATGTCCTCCTAACCACATTCGGTCACTGTAGTCGTTCTCAAGGGATACTATTATCTGCACGGGTTATAGCGCACAAACGTGAGCGCAAACGTAAGTACACCTCCCTATTCCCGTATTGATAATTCGATAGAACGAGAAATTCAACGCGGTCAGTAAAACTTCAGGTGCAGGCCCAAGTTTTCTAGCCTGACCAGACGGGTTGTTATTGAGTAATTCACGTCAGAGAAATTCAATAATTTCGTCAAAGATTTTACCTGGGATTTGAAACTTAAACCTCAGAGCTCGTGGACTTAAAAACTAACCACTAGAACAACGAAACGGTACGTTGGAAAGCATAAAATTACCAATTCAGGGATGAATGATTAAGCGAGTTAACGAATGGATGACAAAAAAATGCCCAAAACTCTTGACCACATATCGACTTTTACTGGAATTTCGTAGGGTTGTCGTTTGACCCTTTCCACTGTGTAATTATAAAAAAATAATCAATACAATAAAAGGAATGCTATAACTGTAATAATTGTTTCCAGGTAAATAAATACATCAATTAATGAATAATGGAAAAACGACCGACGATGACACGCACGAACGTCTGCCTTCGTGTACATCGCGTTCAAAGGCAATTTCACTAAAATTAAATATAAGATTATTATTATTTCCGACTCTTGCCTAAAAGGGGATATGTTTAACTATTCAACCGGTCATCGTGACTTTTTGCATACACATTCCCAAGGGTACAGAAAAGATCATTGGGTACCTACGAGTAACATCTGCGATCACCCCCTCTCCCCTGAAATACGGGCGGTAGCTAGTTAATTCATAAATCTATAATATTGCGTGGTTTCGCATGAACAACCCTATCTCATCATTCACTCGTTCTTTTTCATCCCAGGTTCTGCTGCCGTTGTTAGTTTTAGTTAACTAAAACATCGCAGGTGCGTTCAGCCACTGGTCGAAAGTATTTCTTTTTTTTGTTAATATACCCGCTTTAGCTACGTCACCAAATGGTTCAGATTTAAAATAATAAACGCAAGCTGTCAAAACAAATGCGTTATGCGTAATTTTTCCCTATTTTGCTTATAAAATATTTGGCCGATATATGACATTTTTTTTACTTACTACTTCATACATACAGATCTATGTACACTAAACATAATAATAATAATAACCTCTATGGTTTTTAAGGATTACTGGATTTCGGATATTATTTAATTTGTTCCTGTATTTGCACCGGCTCAGCTACCGTCCAAATCGTAACTCAGGAATGCAGAATATTGGTCTTTAAAGGTGGAATAACTAATGACGGGGTTGTGCCATGCTGGGCCGACGTAATGCCATACCATTTGTTTCATCTAGCGAAGGATATACATGCTCCAATTTTATGTTGGACATTCATTATAGCGACGTACATCTTCAGCCAATAACAATCTACTGCCAGAGATAGACTTCTCCCAAAGTGTCCGTTCTCCACCTCCCGCATCCAGTCAGATCCCGATAACTTCCTCAGGTCATTGACCCACTTTACTGTGGGCTATGCTAATGTACGAAACATTGCGTTTGCTGATCCACGCTCCTTCAACATACGTGACCAGCTCACTGACATTTCAGTCTGCTAACCATGCAAGCGATGTCGGTAACTCTTGTTCTTCTCCCGTCATGCCGCGCTAGGCTAGACTACAAAACGTTGAGTACGTTTGTTTGACATTAAATTTGTAGACTACTCTTGCAGTTAGTGTCCACGTTTCGGCATCGCATGTGATGAGCAGGTGAGAGAGTACGTACGCTTCGGGGCATTATTCCAAATCTTATCACGGGTAATTTATACGGTGTCGGTTAAAGACGCCACATGTAGCAATAGTTCCGGTCCGACGAGCAGAGTTATTACGATTTCTTCCAAACCACTGCCCACCCCACAATAACCTATTACGTGACACTTAATTGAAACGTTCCTAATTAATCCTTCACAATCCATTAGGTTGGACGCAAGTGCGGACAAAAATGTCCAATTGATATACGTTTAATATATTTACAATGTTTTGCAATAAACGTACCGTTATTATAGAATAGATAACTCTATGAAGCCTAATCAACTTTATGGGACATGTTAAACCATGCCACTTATGGCATGGTGTAAGTGTTCGTGTGAACTTAGGCGAATTTTCCATTTTACACCTATTTGTTGTGATTGTGGTCACCATCACCAATGCGTGGCCAACCTTGGTTAATAAGTTGTTAAGTCCCTTGTGCCTTCTAACCAGAATACAATAATCCTGAGTTTACTATTTGTCTCATATAGTATATGTATAAATGGTGGGTGGTACATGCCACTTATGGCATGGTGTAAGTGTTCGTGTGAACTTAGGCGAATTTTCCATTTTACACCTATTTGTTGTGATTGTGGTCACCATCACCAATGGCCAACCTTGGTTAATAAGTTGTTAAGTCCCTTGTGCCTTCTAACCAGAATACAATAATCCTGAGTTTACTATTTGTCTCATATAGTATATGTATAATGGGTGGGTGGTACCTACCCGACAGGTATGATATATAATACGATATTAGACCAGATATATGATACGACAAGAGTGAAGGTCAGGTCCAGAACGAACTACTTTGAATTCTGGTCTTCTAAAGCGAATTTCTTCAAAGAAAAACCGACTAATGTTTTATTTTCTCGACCAAGAATTCGAATCCACGACTTCGGAGTCTGCTACCCTATAAATTAGCTACTACACAAACGAGGCAGTTATTTGAAATTATATTTCAGTAATGTTCACATGAAGCCACAGTACAAAGGAGGTTTAATTAGACCCGCATAAATCGGTCGCTCTAACGAAGCGACTAACCTTGCAAAAAGAACATTTTGAGCGAAAATTAACGTGTGGACATTAGCGTTACACTGCTTGTTCGACAACATTGTCTCTCTGTTTATTTTATGTATTTACACTTTTTGGTTTAGAGGACTCTTTGAATATTTATTATCTGTTATAATATATAGGTATATAGATAAAACTTATGCCAGAATACGCAGCAAATTTTGAAGTTGGTTTTTATATATAACTAGCTGGTGCCCGCGACGTCTCAGTGATCAACAGGTTCAATACCGGTAGTGATCACCGACTTGTCCGAGGCTCTCTGAATATCAATTTTAAGGCCGAGCGCGTCCGTCTGATGAAGTCTACACTCCGACCATCCCTGCTCCAAACCATTGCGGGATCTGAAACGTTCCAGTCAAACCTGGAGAACCGATTCGCTGCCGTGAAAACCACAACAGACGTAAACCAGAACCTCAAAAATGTAGTGAGAATTCTCAGGGAAGAAGGCACGAGATTTTGTAGCATGCAGCGTAAGGGCAGAAAGTCCAAACTTTCGGAAGAGACTTTAGGGCTAATGAAGAAACGTCGTGAAAACCCACCTGCCACTTCGTCCGAGAAACGGCAACTAAACCAAGAGATCAACAAGCGCGTACGACACGACCTCCGGTGCTCCAATACTCTTACGATTGAAAGAGCCATCGAGCAGAATCGGGGGTCTAAGGTGTTCGTACAATCTCTTGGAAGAAGCCACCTGACGAAGTTGACCACAGCAAGTGGAGAAGTCGTTTCTTCCAAGCCGGCAGTTCTTTCGGAAGTAGAGGACTTCTACGGCCGGTTATACGCATCGCATGCATCTCGACCTGATCCCGAAAATGAGGATGCCAGAGCTACATTAACACGCCATTTCACCGAAGACCTGCCAGAAGTCAGTATTGGCGAAATCGAGATTGCTCTTAAACAGCTTAAAAATGGAAAAGCCCCAGGAGAGGACGGCGTTACAACAGAGCTATTGAAAGCAGGAGGTAAACCCGTACTGAGGGAGCTCCAGAAGCTTTATAACTCTGTCCTCTTCGAAGGGAGAACTCCGGAGGCGTGGAGTAGGAGTGTGGTCGTCCTGTTCTTCAAAAAGGGAGACAAGACCCTGCTGAAGAACTATCGACCCATATCCCTAATGAGCCACATCTATAAGCTGTTTTCAAGAGTGATCACGAACCGTCTTGCGCGAAGATTCGACGAATTCCAACCCCCGGAACAGGCCGGATTTCGGAGCGGATACGGTACCATAGACCACATCCACACAGTGCGGCAGATTATACAGAAGTCCCATGAGTATAATCGGCCCCTGTGTCTCGCATTCGTGGACTATGAGAAGGCCTTTGACTCGGTTGAAATCTGGGCTGTTCTGGAGTCCCTGCAGCGTTGCCAAGTTGATTGGCGATACATCCAAGTGATGAGATGTCTCTACAAGGCCGCCACCATGTCCGTCCAAGTACAGAGTCGGCAAACGAATCCCATACCATTGCATCGAGGAGTGAGACAAGGGGACGTTATTTCCCCCAAATTGTTCACTAATGCAATGGAGGACATGTTCAAGACGCTGAACTGGAAAGGGCGTGGCATCAACATCAATGGCGAGTACATCTCTCACTTGAGATTCGCAGATGACATCGTCATCATGGCAGAAACGCTGCAGGACCTACAACAGATGCTGAATGAGCTGGCTGATTCTTCTATGCGCATCGGCCTACGGATGAACTTGGATAAAACCAAGGTCATGTTCAATGAACATGTTCTACCGGAACCGATTGCGATACACGGTACCGTCCTCGAAGTTGTTCAAAAATATGTCTACCTCGGGCAGACATTGCGATTAGGTAGAAACAACTTTGAGGACGAGTTGAATAGAAGAATTCAGCTAGGTTGGGCAGCATTTGGGAAGTTACGACGATTCTTCACATCGTCGATCCCACAGTGCCTTAAGACGAAAGTCTTCAACCAGTGCGTCCTACCCGTCATGACATACGGAGCCGAAACGTGGACACTCACGACAAAGCTGGTCCACCGGGTTAAAGTCGCTCAGCGTGCTATGGAAAGGGCTATGCTCGGAGTATCTCTGAGGGATCGCATCAGAAATGAGGTGATCCGTCAGAGAACCAAGGTCATCGACATAGCCCACCGGATTAGTAAGCTGAAGTGGCAGTGGGCTGGCCATATTTGTCGTAGAACCGATAACCGTTGGGGAAAACGTGTTCTAGAGTGGAGACCGCGTCTCGGCAAACGTAGTGTAGGACGTCCTCAGGCTCGGTGGAGTGACGATTTGCGCAAGACGGCTGGCAGGAGCTGGATGCGAGTTGCCGAAGAAAGACCACAGTGGCGTGCATTTGGAGAGGCCTATGTCCAGCAGTGGACGAATGCGGGCTGATGTGTGTGTGTGTGTGTGTGTGTGCCCGCGACTCCGTTCGCGTGATTTTATCTGGGTATTTTTGAATCTTTCGTGGTATTGTAGTTCACACGATATTACACGTAGTGCCGTCGGGGATTAAATCATAATTTTGTTTGCAGTTGCACAGCTACCCGTGTGCACTGGACTCGCTTAAAAGTAAATGATTTTTTTTTTTGGAATGAAAGGGAACCGCATGTGATTTTATAAACATAAAATCATCTGCGCCGTACCCATTTATATTTATAGTATATATTTTCAATTGCAAAGGGATGATGTAATACCATTGGAACTCTTTAAAAATGTTTTAACCCCATCAGCCCTGGTTCCATAACATCTCGATTTTAATAAAACAAACGCTACATTTTACCCCCAAGATTACTACAGTACAAATCAGTGAACTGTAAAAATAGAGAATCGGCTGAACCGCATCGAAATCGGTTAAGCCGATTCCGAGATTAGCGGTAACAAACGAATAGGTAAACATACAAAAATTTTAAAAATCGTATTAATGTGATCGATTGCGGTAATAGATGTGTTTGTGTATGTGTGTGTGTGTGTATGTGTGTGTCTGTTGTGTATTTCTCTATCTAAATCTGATACAGAATCTCAGGAAAATTTTACACTTTGCTAAATGTATGTAAAGTACGTTATCACTAGACCATTTTCTGTATTAAGGCTTGGAAGAGACCGCTCTTAAGCGATAAGGCCACATTTTGTAACTGCTTTGCTTCAATCTTTATTATTATTATGTATGTATTTTAGAAATAAAGAAAGTAATTTGTAGCTGATTCCACCACACTGCTCCATTGCGGATTAGTGGATACTCGTGTGGTAAAAATACAGCCGACCCGTGCTGGTTTCCTAACGATCTCTCTCTTCACCGAGCACAAAATTAATTATAAACAAAAATTGACCGCGCGCGTCGGTCAAGATCCATGTGTTCGAAATATTAGGAACGGATCTTTAATATTAGATAAAATATAATATTTATTGGAAAAAGCAAAGATATATCACTATATATATGTAAATGAAAATTCAATTCCCGAATGATATGCTTCCTTCGTATATAATCCGAATACTTTGGTTCTAATATTTTATTATGCAATATAAAATTATAACGTTTTTTTTTATATCAGTAGGCGAAGGCATAACTCGTAACCAGAAATAATATCACCCTTCGATATCATACATTGGCTAATATTGGTTCCAACGTTGGCGTATTTATTATTGAAATATATTTCGAAATGAAGCCAATTTATTTATTTATTATTTTGTAATCCTATCGTAACATTTTGAAATAAAAGCAGAATTATTTAGTATACTATTTATTATAGAAATGTGATTAAAAAATAAATTATTTAAGAGAAATAAATGAAATTTGTAATGATAGCATTGGCAACAACGATCTCGTAATTAAAAACCGGTAATTAAAAAAAAATGAGCCATCGCGGGTCACCCGGCAGACGTCAAACATCAAAATGATTAGAGAGTCGCATAGTTACTTGCAATAAGTAATGCAAAAGTAAAATAATAGTTAATAGCGACTTGTCACCGCACCGTATTAGATATTTCAGACTATATCATATACCGTGGCGACGCATAACGACTGACGGTCTGATCCGCCGCATTAGATGTTTCATAACAAAAACGCATGTACGACCCACTCATCATTTATTCTCCTTCTTTCAGCTGTAGTCGGGCCTGCATAGTTACACCAATATTCCAATGTTCATTCCAGCTTATGATTATATTGGGTTAGGTAAACAATGACATTTATTTATTGTTTGTATGTAACGGGGATGTGTTGTGCACAGACGTTAACAGCAGGCAATTGTCAAGGCGATTGGTTGAACGGTATTATGATATGCTGCTGCGCCTTCTAGCGGCAATTTTTCCATGAAGAAATATCAATTTGTTAAATTTCATAGTGTCTTTAATTTGTCGGTCAAACGATGTCGAAGTATATTAATCTCCAACAGATACTAGATACTGTTTTTGATACGTAACATTTATAGAATTGTGAATCAAATACAATTGTAGGTTTTTTCTAAATAGATCGTAAACTATTTTTTTTAATTAATCGAAATCTTGATAATATTTATTTTGGTAGTTTAAGTATTAGATAAGCTGGGTTTACCGAGGTCATTTTTGTTAATAAAATCAAAAATAATTTTGAAAAAAGAAGGATAATATGCCAATCAATATAGTACTGCTAATACAAGCTTCTTTGTAAATAAATGTCAAATAGACAAAAGACTAAATACCAAATAGCCAAATTTTGCTTGCTCTGTTTGCTTTACCAATATAAAAAAGAAAAAATTTAAAGCTAACTCGGAACAGTAGAGATATGTTACTGTAAAAGCTCGAACTAAGGTAAATCTTAAGATTTTCCAGTAAAACCTAGGATTTACCGATTATGAATGGTAAATGTCCATAAAACTTTGGGATGAGAACTTTTAACATCATTCACTTGGTAAATCTTAGGATTTACATGTTAGGTTAGGTTAGTTTGGAATGGTAAAAGTCCGAAAAAGTCGTCCCTTTATAATAAATACTTACATTTACCAACTCATGTCGGTAAATCTTAGGTTTAACTGGAAAATCTTAAGATTTACCGTAGTTCGAGCTTTTACAGTAACATATACAGAATAATATAAAAATTTATAAAAGAAAGTGAGAAGAACTTATGACACCTAGTTTCCGACTTCATCGAGCTTCTTACCGGGACACGGTATTAGTTTCTTTAATAAGATTCCGGAGTTATTTTAAATTACCTTTTAGAATATTTTTATCTCTTCTGAAAACACATATTACTCAATACAATATTATATTAATAACAAAAAAGCGTGGACTTAGTATTTGTTGTGGATCTTCAATATGTCAACTCAAAAGAGCTTTTGTGATTCTACTCGAATAAAGATTGTTTTTATTTTGTCTGTTTTCAAGTAATTATTCATGTTATAGTTCGGATCAAGCTTTCACAAATATCAGTACATAGCTATTGACCTACTGACGCTTAAAACAATTTAATAACAAAACAAAAGTATGATTCACTAACAAAAAATTGCTGCTATCGATGTATTGGTAAACTTAAAAAAAAAACAATATATATATATAATGTATATCTATACTAGTGTTATAAATACAAAAGTTACTCTGTCGGTCTGTCCTGTTACGAAGAAGAAAAGAATTTTTTTATGAAGTAATCTTTAATCCCAAGGACATACAGTAGTTTTTATACCTCAAACCTGACGATCAAACCTTGAAGGTTTTGGTCGACTTTATTTTTTTTTTTTTTTATTTACGTATTGTTTTGTCTGTAGCGTATAATAAAGTGTTTTAAATAAATAAATACATTATATTCTTGTATTGGTTTGTCTAAATCTATACCAAAACGTTTAGAATCACCGCTAGCACAGTAGCGTGAAATCGGGTTAGCTTAATTCCAAACGTTCGACTAAAACACTGTTTTATATAAAATCGATATTCAGTGAATTGAATGCGTGCTGATAATCGATTCCAAGATGCAACATGCGTGCTACTTACCCCTTATAGTAAGGGAATCGAATTCTTCGTATAATAAAAATGTATGGGCGTGTCTGTATGTTATTTTTTATTGTATCTTGTGATTCTCGATATTGTAAACCAAAGCCAATTTTTTATAGTGTGTTTGTAATGAAAACAACAAACTTTACACTTTAGAATTGCTAAGCGTTTATTATTATATATATTAATATGCTGAGATGGCCCAGTGGTTAGAACAAGTGCATATTAACCGATGATTGCGGGTTCAAGCCAGGCAAGCACCATTGAATTTTCATGTGCTTAATTTGTATTTATAATTCATCTTGTGCTCAGCGGAGAAGGAAAACATCGTGACGAATGACGAAATGACGAAATTCTGCCACATGTGTATCCACTAACCCGCATTGGAGCAGCGTGGTGGAATATGCTCCAAACCTTCTCCTCAAAGGGTGAGGAGGCCTTAGCCCAGTAGTAGGAAATTTACAGTCCGTTAATGTTATGTTCATGTATATCATAATATACATAACTTTCTTAATATATAAATTACATTTTTAATCTATTATAAAAATGTTCTTCTTAGTTTATCATTGTCTTTGAACACGAGAACACGACTGATTTATTTAAGCTTCCTTATATGGAATTATAAATATTATACAGCGGGGCATTGCATCGGTAGATTGAACACGTCGACGGGTAGTAGAATAATAAAAGGATATTCATTTGTTTAACATTAAACATTGTAAGAACACCCGTTTGGGTCGGATAATATTCCGTCATCTGTATATCCAGCCCGAATAAGGAATAAGCTTCAAATTTCTTCATTAGAGGAAAAGATAATTTTGACAACTAAGGATGTATATAAGATTTATTATTTATTAATATGTACTGTTATATATTACCTTATACTGATATAATTTTAATATAACATTAGCTACACTCTAGAATATCTGGACGAAATCTCTTATACAAATTTGCAATCAATGGTGAGCCAAGTGTGTAAAATAGTTTTATGATAAATATTTTTGTTCTTTTTGCGAGTCTTGGTAGGTTGTCATCACATATTCTACCGCCAAACAGCAATATAATTATTGTATTCAAGTATGAAGGGTGAGTGAGCCAGTGTTTACAGGCACAAGGTACGGAACATTTCAGTTCCTACGGTTGGTTCATTGGGAATGTACGGAATGGTTACAGTGACAATGTCTATGAGCAGTGGTGAACACTTACAACATGGTGGCTCATTCAGAATATACTAAAAAGCCAATGCATTAACAAAAAAAATTAAAATGTTATATAAATTTTAATTTATTATTTTATATACATAATTAATTATATAAATAATAATGTAGAGAAATAATTAAAATAATATTGTTATATAATCCAGTTACAGAAACGTTTTTTGAGGAATGATTGTCGTCATGGTCACGTCGCTGACAACGTAATATTATGTCGAGTCTTCCTTCGATAGATTCAAAGAAATCTACAAATAAAACATTTTTTTTTTTTTATTTATTCGATATGTTAGCTCTACATGTTCAATTGACATTAAAATATCGATCGTTCCAAACCCATTGAATGAATATCCAAACTTCATTAAATAAAATTGGTATATTTTAATAGTAATTAATTTTGTCCAAGTCTCTAAAAGCGTTAGAGTAAAAAGACCGAGTCGAACGAGATTGAAGTGACTTGTGTCCAAATAAAAAAGTGTAAACGGACCAAATTGGAAATCTCCCAATCCTAACTGCAGCTAGTGGGTTTTTAATACAATTTCGTAAATAACGGAGTACATTTTGTGAAACACAATAAGTAATTAGATATCCTGATTATTTTTACTAATTATATTATTAATTTGAAAGTATTCATTTATTTTCCTTGCACTTAGAAACGATTCAATGCGTTATATTATACAAATATATTTATATATATGTTTACATTATCTGTGTATGTGTGTGTGTAATATCTAGTCTTCTGAGTTATATAGGAAAATTTTAAAAAGTTACAATTGTCATAAGTTCTTTCTGTTCATTTTCAGATCGAGCATACCTAGTTTTGAACCGGCGATGTTTGATTACGAATCGGCATATGCACTGTACCATCAGGACTTTTAGGCGTCTTTTTTTTACATTAGCAGCCTGTAAATTTCCCACTGCTGGGCTAAGCCCTCCTCGCCCTTGAAGAAGAAGGTTAGGAGCATACTCCACCACGCTGCTCTAATTCGGGTTGGTGAAATACACATGTGGCAGAATTTCATTGAAATTAGACACATACAGGTTTACTTACGATGTTTTCCTTCACCACCGAGCACGAGATGAATTATAAACACAAATTAAACTATTATTACTTGTCTGGGGTTGAACCCGAAATCATCGGTTAAGATGCACGCGTTCCAACCACTTTGCCATCTCGGCTCTCACTAAGGCGTCTATTGAAAGTTACTTTCATCTAGAAATAAAACAGCCAAAAGGAATACTTAGAAATAGTTAATCTATATAAGTTTAGACGATGCGTACACGGCTCGTCCCTTACACATAATAACACGTCTTATCCGCAGATATAGCTCCATTACAAACATTACATTTCATATGATTTACGTAACACACAGACGGCGGTATACGGCTTCGATATCAGATTGCAAAGGCATTTGCTGTCGCGGATCGATTCAGGGCTAAGCACCTAATTGCTAACTTGATAAGTTTGACACGAGAAACTTTGGTATAATTCATGATGTAGCGTTAGACTGCGAGATATATTTAGATCTGCTAAATAAATATTTATTCTAATCTCGTACTTTACAAAAGGGATGTTTATGTTATAAGGAATATTTTTATTTATCATAATGAAAAAAAATGTTTTAAATAAAAACAATATTTAAAAACATCCTATTGAATGTTAGACTGAGATTTAGTTTTTATGTTTTGCTAGAGATTAATTATAAAAAAAAAAAATTTATAAAGACTAAACAATTTTTACGATACAAAATATAGTCATACAAGAAGTTAATTACACGATAAATGTATTTATTTAAGAGAACACAGAACATTACATTTCATAATAATGTAAATAATTTATGTAACATCAATGTGAAGCTGTTTCACTAAGAAAATATTACAGATTAATAAAAATATATTATCGATATTATAAATGAACTTCACTTATAATACTTGATCGGAATATACTGTTAACTATATTTCTGTACATAATAAACTTCGAATCGGTAAAAAAAAAAATTTTTTTTTTCTTAATTTAAAAACAACTAAGCCGCACGTAATTTTGATTAACTTTAACTTGTCGTTCTATTTTTAATTCATGTCTTTAATTTTTTATTCATATTGTTTCTTTTTTTTTTTAAAATATATCGTATTATGTCAATATGGGGTAATACAGATTATAATATTTAAATATATCTTTAAATAATTGTTGTTTTAATCAATTAGGATGTTTCTAAATGATTTTTATCCTATCCATAATGTTTAACTTATTATGTATGCAAATCGCTCTTTTTTTAAACGAGTTCAAATTACCAACTGAAAAAGAAAATCGTCCAATAGAAATGGGTCTTAGCAAAAAAATGGTAATTCTAAATTCAAAATATTTAATTATTTCTTTTAAACCAGTAACCGTACCAAACTGAAAAATATTTAAATATTTTTTTTAACTAACTTGATAGACATATCGATGAATAAAATATTATTATTTAATGATATATAACATTTAACATTTCAAATAAATGATTTACTTATAATATTATTCGTTTATTTAAATGTCACAAATTAACACTACATAAAGTTTATTCAAAATCACTTCAACATCGGGATAACGAACGTAATATAAAGGTAAACGACTCTACGCAATTTCTTTAATTAAATATTCAAATACAACAATTAAATAATTAAAATAGATGATGTTATACCGAACGCAATTTGAAAGTATTTACTCACCAAACAGTATTATGGTCTTTCACAAACAATACACTGACACAAACTTTTAACTATTAAAACACAAGTATCAACAAACTTCGAGTTCACAATATTTAAAAACAAAAAAATAAATCACCCTTTTTAACCATGCATGAATATACCGAAGACACGATAGCGAAGTTTCGCAAACTTAACTACGTATATGTACCTTTTAAATACGAAGTGAGTGCTCACAGATAACACATCTACCCGCCACGAGATCGCGACGAAAACTGAGGAAGGATCGGAAGCAGCCCTTAGTTTTCCACGTCAGATAGAGAAGGGTGGTGTGGGTGAACGGGAAAATGTATAGGTGGAACAAGGAGGGATATAGGAAGTTGTAGTTACGTCTCCCACGTGGCACGGCGCGATGCGGTCAATTGCAATGCTACGGTCATTGCCATAGTGTGATGAGCTTTTATTTTTCATAGACAACTCTGCAAATTAAAGTAAAAAAATAATTAGCGCAAAAGATTTTATAATTCTTTAGAACGAATGGAAAGTTTCAATATTATTTTATTATAAAATGCCTTTATTAAAAAATTCAAAAATGGTATTCATAGTACAATTAAAAAACATTTTTTATGTGCATTTTTGTTTATTATTATTTTTATAAAACTACAAATAAATCTTGTTTTTTATTTTTTTAAGAATGTAAATTGTTATACTTTCTTATAACAATTGACATTAGTAATATACGAAGTATAACATAAAATATACAACTTTTCTCACACAAGCCAAGTGTAGGCTTTGGCAACATATGGGATAATAACTCTACGAGTAGTACCTATAATATGTCTACGAACCCCTATATAGATTGCTAGTAGAAAACAAGGCGTTAACAAGGGAATTGTCTTGAAAATAGTAATTATATTTTTGTACTATAAAAAAAATCAACATTGTAGTATTTACATTTATTTTTTCAGCGAAAAATTTGAAAAACTTGCGAACAGATTAACAATTATATTCGAACCTTTAAATCAGACTCCGATAAAATCGCAGTCTAAGTAAAATCAAGACAGACTCGTTTGATGAAAAAAAAAGTCGTAACAGCCACCAATCAAGTATAGATTGAGGATTTTAAAGGATAAGATGAACCTTTGATCGCCGAAGCGTTCCGTCCCTACAGCAATCCAGTGACCCTATTACGAACTATTATACTTGAGCCGACCCGTGGGGTGTTTTCAAGGGATTTATTTTCAGTTTCACGGCGCATTGGTGCTGGTAATAAGGTGTGGTCGTGATTGGTGTGGGAAGGTGAGGGTTCCGCAGTCAAAAATAAATAATAGATCTTTTTTACTAAAATACTTTTAAACAAACAATAAACGATTTAATAGTTGTAAAGTTATTTTGGTGTACGAGTTGTGTTAAATAAAAGCTGAAACCAAGGCTTTCCTCACGCGAAATCTTTAAAATTTTATAGCACACGAACTTTCATCCCCATTTTAAAACAAAAGCTGACTGTGTTTCCTGGAACTCAAACTATCAACATGATAAATTTCATCCAAATCGGTTCAGCGGCTGAAGCGTGAAGACGTGACAGACAGTTACTTTCGCAATCATAATATTAGTATTGATTAAAAACAAATTAAGAATGTAAATACTGCAATCGAAAAGGAAACTAAATAGCATACTCTAAATTTACACTAAATATGTTTATTATGCTATGGCGTATCTCTGAAGGACAAAATCCGGAATGAGGTGATCCAACAGAAAACGAAAGTGGTCGACATAGCTCAGAGGATTAGCCAGCTGAAGTGGCAGTGGGTCAGTCACATCTGTAGATGAACTGATAGCCGTTGGGGCAAGAAGGTCCTAGAGTGGAATCGGAAAGCGTAGTGTAGGACGCCCTGCGGCACAGTGAAGCGACGATGTACGGAAGGTGGCCGGTAGAACATGGATGAGAAGAGTCGAAGATCGGGCTGAGTGGCGCCTACCTTGGGGGAGGCCTACGTCCAGCAGTAGAATAACACAGGCTGATCACGATGATGATGAATCAAAACTTCTAAAAAAAATAATTAAATGTTAGACCATCAAATACAATAAGTAGACCTTAACCGATTATTGCAAATTCAAACCCGAGTAAGCACCAAATGATCTCGTAGGCTGCGGTAAATGAACAGATCGTGAGGTAACCTACATATCAGATGAAAATTTGCAATATGTCTATCCATCGACCCACAATAAAGTTCTAATCCTTCTTATTAAGAATTGCTAGAAATAATATTACATTTTAATAAAAATGTAAGCGTTAATTACGCGTTTTCTGGTCAAATATAATTTTCATAAATACAGATCGTGTAGTTGCGACAAAGCTTCTGTTCGCGATAACGCTATGCGAGGGAAGCCAAAAGCCGCGCAAATAAATTCATATTCTCGCTTATAATTCAGATAATTATCAAATGACCTGCAGACTTAAACATAATAACAATGACAATATTAATGAAAAAGGCGTTTTATTTTGTTTCCACGACCACTGAACCAATGTTAAAGAAATAATACTAATATTGCCTGGGCCACAGCGTTATGGCCAATCCATGCGATCTTTTTTTTATGATATGAAATCTGTAGGCGGACGAGCAAATGGGCCACCTGGTGTCACCACCGCCCATAGACAATGGCCTTGTAAAAAAATATAACCATTCCTAACATCACCAATGCGCCACCAACCTTGAGAACTAAGATGTTACGTCCCATGTACCTGTAGTTACACTGGCTCTCTCAGCCTTCAAACCGAAACACAACAATACTAAGTACTTCTGTTTGGCGATCTTCCTCTTTGTCTCTCTTTCTTATTTTATACAGTTTTATATAATATTATTTACACTTATTTTTTGTTATTGTTTTAATTCACACGGGATTTTAAATAACAATTTTAACTATTTCTTAGCATTTAATTATTCTCAAACATTATTAATTTATTTTTATTTAATACGTAGTTCATAGCGAAAGCAACTCCGTTCCAATCGGGTGTTCCACGACACATCTGTATTTTTTTATACAATGGTAACTTCAGAAATGTGCCCGAGTGGAGGGAAAACGGGTTATGTGGGATTCCAACCTAATATGATGGACGTCTCCCGTGCAGTTCTACTCTCGTGGATCCGCGGAGCACTCCTCAAGACGGAGATATCTATTCTAATATAAAAAGTGAAAGTGTTTGGTGTCAGGAACTACTTTAAAAAGCATGAATTTTGTTAGATGGACAATTTATTAAAAAAGGTTTCAGACTCTATCAAATCACTCTACGATTTAGGGGGGTGGAACAGTAACGCGAATGAAACCAAGTGAAGCAGTTAATAAATACATACATACTGGATCATAGTAATAAAAATATACGCGTATAGAGTCAGGGTAAACAGCTAATAAATGGTACAAAAACATAGAATTAGGATTAATTAAATATTATTAATAAATTCAGGAATCATAAATTGATTCTAAATTTTTAATAAAAAGTAATAGGTAATGTAATGTTACCTGTTGGACAGACATTGGCAGTGTAAGAAATATTAACCAACAACTTCGCCAATGACCTTGGCAATTAATATGTTATGTCCCTAGTGCATCTAGTCACACTGAGTCACTAATAATTTGTGTAACAACTGTTTATATTGTCTGTTTCTCTAAATCTTTGTTCGGGACCGGCGGTAGGGCTTTACATTTAATTTAATCTTGTTAAAATACGATTCAAAGTACGCCCCAAGAGCCTATTTTAGAATTATAAATTTATAAACTGTTAAGCTAACTTTGGACTACTGTCTGTATAAATACAGTATATTACAACTGGTTGTGTTCCATAATAGCTCTACGAACAGTGTTATTAATTTTTAACACGTCAAGCCAATGATTACGGATTAAAATACGGGCAAGCACCATTGAGTTTTCATGTGTTTGATATATGTGTACAGGATATTTGGTCAGAAATGGATTAAAGTGCACAACTTCGAACAATATTAGAAACAATCGCTCCATAGTTACAAAATTAAAATAAGTCATTAAACACTGAGCTATTCTAGGCAGGTAGTTTCGTGGCCAATGTTCACTAAGCAAATAAACTGAAAGCACGCCGAGTACTAGACTTCCAGACTCTGCAAAGCGCCACTTGGTGGTGCTAATATTTCGCTTCTAGTAACAAAATATAGAGGACGCGTTACAATGTCCGTTTTAATTACAAAAGGACCTTAGCAGTCAAGAATTATACCATCATCATAGAAGAGGCAGCACGATTGTATAAGCTTTGAAACCTTCTTCTTAAGAAAAAAGTGTCTTTACCTTTACCTTTGGGACAGGCTAATATATTTTTTAGGCTTAAGTTTTGCTTTACCTATATCTTCTTCGATACATATAATAAAATCGTAACTGATCAAAATCTGTACATGGAAGATATTTGAGAAAAAATTTTAGTGGTATCTATTGACGCAATAGATCACATAAATATGATTTAGATTTTTTGTCTGTTTATCTATTCGTTTATTACTGCTAATCTCGGAATCGGGTTAACCGATTTGGATGCGGTTTTCAATGATTTATACTGTAATAACTTTAGGGTAACATATAGCGTTTGTTTTATTTAAATCGAGATATTATGGAACCAGGGCTGATAAGGTTAAAACCTTTTGGGAACTACAATGCCACGATAGATACACAGACTCAAAGATACACAGATATGTCAACCATATAATACTCACACTTTTGAGGCTTAAAATCACCCGAATGGAGTTGCAGGCACCAGCTAGTTTACTATTGTAGTTTGTTTTTTGACATTGTCCGGAATTGCATCCCCAAGATATCACGACATTTTATTTTCATTTTAACGAAAAGAATTGTGTCATTATTTTATATCGTCTGTTAGTTTTTCACGATGATACATTCGGTTCGCAACATGCAAGAAACACAATAAGTAGGCTTCAAATCGCCTCTTTGATTAATTCTTTTATATTCATCAATTATAATAATATTCAAAATGAATATTCAAATAAGTTCTAGAAGTTCAAGAAAAGTCTAAAAAACGTTACTCGTATTTAACTCGTCAAAAGCCAAGAAAATTGTATTAATAACGCCGTCCCTTCAGACTCGATCCCTTCGGCGAGTTCTTTCGAAATAAAAATAATAACAAGTCAACAGCAAAGACAGGGTTTTAAAAAGTTTCTAAACAAAGAATTCTCCCCGCGACGCCAGACAAATAATCTTTGTTTTGTTTGAAATAAGAAGAGTTACTTTATACCGCGTTTAGACAGCTGCCGTCGAAACTTCGGCTAAGCTGAGAAATCTTATGCTTTGAATTCTCAAACGCGCACCTACTAAGGGTGACCGCAAACAGTGAGCAGACACTTAATGCGTACGACAGAGAGCGTGTAAGTTGTTCCTTATATAACACAAAGTCAGACACACTTGTTAGCCTGGGAAGTTATGTTAAATAATAACTAACAGTCAGACATTACATTTTCATATTCTGTGCTATTTATTACAATGTTATTTTGCAATTTTCCTTTTTGGTATAGTAGCCAGCTAGAATGCTGTTCCAGATAAGAATAAATATCAGATTCAGGTAACACAGCTAACTTTTAATTGGCTGTGTTACATTCTCGTGCCTCGAAGATAAACTACTGTCGTGTAACATACGCCTAGTTTCGTAGTATTATTTCGAAAACATTCTATCAGACTATAAGCGTGTGAGACACAATTGTATAAAAGTTATAGGCTCGTTCCGTTAAACATGGCTGCCATGAATCTAACTCAGCCCAGAAAAATTATTAATATTATGTTAATTATTCAGAAGTATGTACTAAATATGTTCTGTAACGTAACGGACCTTGCAAAACTACTTTCTTCTATTCATTCTTTTATCGATGTTCTTGCCACTCATAGTATATTAACTCGTTGTACGTTGGTAGATTATAAACATAATAAGAACGCAAGTAAAAAATATAAAGCCTCGTTGGTTTAGTAAATAACCGCTGATCGCAAGGTTCAGAACCTCAGGACGAGCCAAAAAAAATGTATTACATTTATCAGCCCAGTATCTGGATGTTGGGATGTAAACGCGTGTCTCGGTATTGACGAAAAGCTGTTGGTCTGCCCCTGAACTTCAATCGTGTCAGATTCAGATATCAGATCCCATGGGATTATGAAATATGAGGGAATAGACAGCGTACCCGTGTAGCCCACACATCTGTGCACTATCATATCTCCCGTCTGTTCACCCATCTATGGAAGACAAACCTTCCCTTCATTTCAGGCAGACCAGTCTCCCTTGAGATTGGCTACTATGGCCAAAACCGATCAGGACTACATCATCATCATCAAGTAAGCAAGAGGTTAGATGCAGGAGCATGATAATCTTGAAAGATTGTTGATTCAAAATCAGCCGCACCACTAAGTCGTTGTGTTTTACATTTGTGTTTATAACATCATCATCGATTGGAAAGACACTCTTATCCATCCACCCGCATTGAAGTAGCACCTTGGTGTAAACATCATTCAAAGAAATAATTGTTTCACAATATGTCTAGCTTTTATATCCAGCCTTAAGTAGACTTTTCTTTGAATTTATATATTTTTCTTCGTTTACGTATTTAATTATAATTGCATTTTAGGATTGTCTTGACATATTCTTATATTTTTGTTATTATTTTTAAATAATGTTGGCGGCCGGACAAATGGATCACCTGATGGTTAGTGATCACCAGCGCCCTTAGACATTGGCACTGTCAGAAATATTAACCATTCCTTATCGCCAATGGGCCACGAACTTTAGAAGTTAAGATGCTGTCTCTTGTGTCTGTACTAACACAGGCTCACACAGCCTAGAGGCAAAAAGCAATCTAACCCATAGCAATCGCTAGTGCGTAGATGAGATGCCATATTCTCTTCCGTCTGTTACTCTTCAGAACACCTAATCTTAATCAAAAAATTTAACTGTACGTGATTTATGTCTTACAGTACCAATGTCGAATAAAAGCGACCTTTTTTTAGCATTAGCAGCCCGTAAATGTCCCACTGCTGGGACTTCTCCCTTTGAGGAGAAGGTTTGGAGCATATTCCACCACGCTGCTCCAATGCGGGTTGGCGGAATACACATGTGGCAGAATTTCGTTGAAATTAGACACATGCAGGTTTCCTCACGATGTTTTCCTTCACCGCCGAGCACGAGATGAATTATAAACACAAATTAAGCACATGAAATTTCAATGGTGCCTGCCTGGGTTTGAATCCGAAATCATCGGTTAAGATGCACGCGTTCTAGCCACTAGGCCATCTCGGCTGTTTATTAAAGTATATTTTGCATTAGCGGCTATATTTGCTATCGTCTTATTAAGATAATATAAAAACTATAATTCATTTTACCTTGCGAATTGTTCAATAATTAGCGTGCAGAAATCCACATCTCATCGTAGACTTACGTCTACAGATTCAATATGAAATTTCAAACTTCAAACTGGATCGTGTACAAAAGTTCGGTCTCAGAAGCATCCATGTGTTTAAGAAATTATGGAGACATGCCAATTATGAAAAACCAGGGTTACAGTGTATCTTATAATGTATGTTGGCACACGACTTTGTTCATGAATTCCATATATTTAATTTTTATTCTGACTTGCTCTTTGATTTGTTTCTTTTTAGCCATTAATGAGGAGTATACTCGTAGTTTTTCTAGTCGTCCAATTGAGAGCATTGTTTTGATATTCATTTTGACATCCAGAATTTAATTATCGATTAATTCGTCGCACTTTTTTCTTTTAATTTGATCGATAAATCGATAATTTAGCCAATAAACAGTGAGTGAAATCTCTGTCAATAATATAATAATCTTATATATAAACACGGAATGTTGAATTTCTTGGTGGTAGGGCTTTGTGCAAGCCCGTCTGTGTAGGTACCACCCACTCATCAGATAGTCTACCGCTAAAAAACAGTACTCAGTATCGCTGTGTTCCGGCTTTAAGGGTGAGTGAGCCAATGTAACTAGAGGCACAAGGGACATAACATCTTGGTGGCGCTTGGCGATGTAAGGAATGGTTAATATTTCTTACAGCGCCATTATCTATGGACGATGGTGACTATTTACCATCAGATGGCTTACATACTCATACGCCAAACCATGCTATAAAATCTATATAAATTTCAGTGTGCCTAATTCCTTACTGTTACTACTCAGCCTTGACACATTGCAATAAAATATACAAAAATATTTAACATTAGATAGACAGAACAGACAAGTATATATCCAGAGCTCTTAGCAGCAGCTAATACTACCGCTATCCTTCATGCTATGTCAAAAATCTTAATTGAAGTACAGAAAGAGATAAATCTCAAGCCAAATTAATGAATATTTGAATCTTAGCCGAATTCAAATCGGCTTAATGTCCTTAATTTGTGTATGTAATTCATCCTTTTCTCCGCAATGAAGGAAAACCTAAATGTGTCAGATCAAATTCTCCTACACATGTACCCCTAACCCGCAGTAGCGCTACGTTATGAAATAATCTTCAGAACATTATTTCTTAATTCAAACCAGAAGTTTGTCTCTTGCAGTCTGCTATATTATTTACCTTTCTATATGGTCGTCAGAAATTTATAAAATGGGAAGATATATTTATAATGCTTCCGTCTCGCTCGCTCAACTATCTCCCTCCCACATCTCGGTCAAGTAAATGAAGCAATCGCGTGTCCACGCTCCGTTGCTCATAATCAACCTGAGGCTTCTGTATATAGCACGCCTTTTTGATATAAATATGATACACAATTATTACGCGCGACTTTGTCTTAGCAGCGTTTACATTTAAAGTAGAGCATAAGCTCAATTAATATATTGTAAATATTATCTCAACAAAGTGGAGAGTAAGAGTGGAGAGTGAGAGTTTTTGGAGAATAAATTCCTCTTTTTTTAGTATATCGTCTGTGAAGCCTACAAAAGATTTGCATATAATATTGATTAGATTTTTAATATGACATAATTAGAATTGATATAGTATAAATACGTTATAAAGTAAAGTATACTTATAACAGACGAAATTAAGCTCAATAACCTCATCCTCAACCGCAAACTCAAGACATTCATTAGTTGCCAATGAAGAGTTCCACCGTCTCCTGACTCCCATCACATCAGCGCGGTGATATCGAATGATTACTTTGCTCTATCGAATGCATGTACATTTTACTTGGAAATTTTCATATGAATACAACAACTACAAGTCGATTGAAATGATTTATTGTATTTGTTTACAATTGACTTTATTATTATTTTTATAGTAAAAGCAAATGGACTTTCTGGTGGTATGTGGTCACCACCGCCTATAGACATTGGTTTAGTAAGAAATATCAAACATTCTTCACATCGCCAATGTGGCGCCTTGGGAGATATTATGTCCCTTATGCCTGTAGTTACACTGGTTCACTTACCCTTCAAATCAATTCTAAGTTTTGCTAATTGGCGGTAG
Organism: Vanessa atalanta; assembly: GCF_905147765.1. Taxonomy (NCBI): domain Eukaryota; kingdom Metazoa; phylum Arthropoda; class Insecta; order Lepidoptera; family Nymphalidae; genus Vanessa; species Vanessa atalanta. Next base: position 11,445,768 of record NC_061886.1, on the reverse strand, counting down.
AAATATGTTGAGTAAGTGGTACTATCCCAGACGGCCTTGTACAAACCCTACCACTAAGTAAATTAGTTACGAGTGAATCTAATATATAACTTGTAATAAATATCGAAATACTTAATGATAAAAAAAGTCCTCTCCGTTTGGATGTAAAAGAAACTTCAATTTCCTACCTACTATCATCCAGATACTAAAAATTACCAAGTATGTTATTTTTTAAAGAAATAAGTTGTATGACACTAGAGAAATGCAAAATTAATCTACATCTTAGTTATAAATCTCATATTAAATAGAATTTTTTACTTAAAATTTTTGAATTACAAAACACCGTATGAATAATAACCCCTAAATAAAGCTAGCCTAACCGCATCACATTAAGCTGTAATTACCCAGCACGGCTAAGCTGTAGCCAACCGCTGACGTGCGATGGTTAAAAACGAATTATACTGAAGCACCATGTATAATGTCATAATACATAACTCATATACAAAGAACTAAAACCTTATTTGATTTAGAATTAAATTAAAATACATTTTGATGAATAAAAACTCAATGTAAGTACATATTATAATATATTTTTTAAATAATCTTAAATTAGATTTCGACTTTATATGCCCAACAAAAATAAAACGAATTCAAATAAATATTTTAAGATATAAATGAGAACTTTTATAACTGCATCCTGTATAATATTCAGCTACGCTATAGCCGGCCGCTGACGTGCGGCGGTTAAAAACGAATTACGTAGGAGCACCCTGTAGCGACATTAGTCATGAGACCACCTCGCACCGCCTCCTAGTCTAGGAGTAACTAGTTTTGTAAAACAATTATAACTTTTATAGAACACTAGCGACCCGTCTCCACATCGCACAAGTATAGAAAATATATATCTAAAAAGTAATTTCTTTATTATATTTTAAAATTAATCGCAACTATTTCACACATAATATTTTCTATCAATTCCAATAAATATTATATTACCTTGAGAGTCTTTTCAAAAATATTTCCAAAATCGCTTTAATCTATACTGATATTATATGAGCAAGTAGATATAATTTAATATGAAGATAGTTTTAAGTCCCGGAGAAGGACATAGACTACTTTTTAATTTCACCCCTCGAGGGGGTGATTATGTATTATTAAACTCATAAGTTATCTTGAATCGGTGATAAGAGCTATAAATAATCTCCTTCAGGTATCGCTATCCGCATCTGGACATAGGCAGTAAGGTGCGCCAATCCCGGTTCTCCGCCTTTCACATCCTTATGGGTCTCGCTACCTTCATCAGTGATCAGCCCACCTGACTAGTCCTACACAAATACTTCATTCGCCGATCGGTTCATAGGAGTCGTCTGTTTCAACGGCCATCGGTACTTCGTAATATAAAAAATATCCTTTGAAAATACGTTCCCAATATAATTCCAGTATCACACAACGATGCGGTATAAGGTCAAAGTATTTATTACTGCTTATTATCATTTTTGACACGATTTAATAATATGAATGTACTACTGACAATGTTTTAATATTGCTGAAGTTTTTTTAGGACAGACCTTAGGCTACAATATATTATCCTAAGTTATAAGAAGAAATGGTATTTTATGTAGTGATAAATAAATTTAAGGAATGACCATTGTACTTGGCACCCATTTAGATCTCACTTCTTTTGTCGTTGAAGTCAACAACCAAGGTATATATAATTTTAAATAAAATAAATAAATATTGGACAACATCACATACATTACTCTGATCCCAATGTTAGTAGCTAAAGCACTTGTGTTATGGAAATCAGAAGTAACGACGGTACCACAGACACCCAGACCCAAGACAACATAGAAAACTAATGAACTTTTTCTACATCGACTCGGCCGGGAATCGAACCCGGGACCTCAGAGTGGCGTACCCATGAAAACCGGTGTACACACTACTCGACCACGGAGGTCGTCAAATAAACAACAGTAACAAATATCATAATATTGGACTTGGCTCCCATTTTTACATTTATGTTTTTGATACAAGCCTACTGCAATACAATACAATACTACTACAATACAAACATCTTGAGAAAGACTATAGTATGTATCTCCAATCAGTAGTATTATTAGTAGTATTATATTTGCAAGCTGTTTGTTATAAACTCTTCAAATAATTGTAGCATAATTACTTATTAAGTTCTTTTTTATACCCCGTAAAGACTTTCTTTAGTACGATGTGTTTTTCCTTGATTATAAGTCCACGGTTCTTGTGCGTCGCAAATTTATTTATTACAAGAGTAGACTTCCATATAAGATGATTCGATTATTAAGTTTGAAATAATATTTATCTTCTAAAAATCTGTTATTATTGTGTTAATAAAATATCTATGTATATTAAAATGAACGGATTATATTTAATTTTCGAAATAATTTGAGAGTACCAATTTAAAAAAAACTTACATTGACTATTTTCCTGATTTAAATACACGTAGATCTTAGTGTATTCAGCTTTAATGTACGTAGTTATTAGATTTACCATATTTTTCGTGAGTGCTTTGAATAACAAACGAATTATAAACGTCACCACAGGGAATTGTTAAGTAATATTTAATTACACATACATTTATATATTTAATTACACAACGTCAATCGAAAGGAAGGAAAGCTAAAACCGCAAAATGGTACTGGAAAAAGAAGGGGGGAAGTTTACTAAGGTTAACACTGACGATATGTATGTATTTACATAAATATAGTCGTGAAGGACCAGTCGATAGAACGGATGCGGATCTCTATGAAAGATCCCGGTTCATACCGGGTAAGCATCGTTTAGTTTTCATTATTCACTTGCTGCCATCCCTTGCCCTTTCACCCAGCTGTGGCCTAGAGAGGTATTATTGAAAACTCACTGGCCGATATTAGAAATAATAAGGAAACCGATGTGGTTGGAAAGAGGTTAGGTTGTAATACATTGCAGTCTCTTTTCCCTCGTTCATGCCGCAAACGTGCTACGTCCTACGCCAAATAAAAAATAAATCGTATTTTTTTGTTTCGAAACACGTGGTACTAATATTTTTTTATGTATATCAAAAGTTTTCGTATCTTAATTAAAAATTAAAAAAAAAAATAATATCGACTATTTTTACAAATACAATTAAGTTTTTTTTTAACTCCCACGTATTGAAGAGTTTTAAGTGGGTTAGAATTCCATATCACCTCCATATCACTCTCCGATTATCTCGCGAAGATTTCCATTGAAGCTCGGGAAACAATGACTAACTTATACGGCTACCGATCCTCAGATCAGATTAATAAAAAGAGAGAAATTTTGAAAAAAAAAAGTTGCTTTTTCTCGGCCCGACCTCGGATTTGGCGATAGACCTCGGCCTAACTTATCCAGCCACTAAACTAATGAAACGATTCATTTGAACTAATAAATAAAGCAGTTACCTACTATTTGAGTTACCGTAGCCAACATGTGTTCAAATGGATACATTTTAATCATAAAGGAATAAACGCTGACTGTAAATTCGCATCTAAAGCTTCGTAGGAATCGCACAGGTATTACTTACCCATTAATTCATAATCGAAGCTGAAATCGATTAGGACCAAAATCGAATAGCGAATAAATCGATTATATACTATTAATCCGTTTATAAGTGCGGTATAGTGCGTGTATCCATTTAGCTGTGTGACACTTTTGATCCTTTAATATTTACGCGGGAAAACGGGTCTGGTTTAAATTGACGAACATCTGGCGTGATAGATGATACAGGCGTAGTATAGAAACGAAATAAACCGAGATGAAACCTTACTTTTAAATAAAGTATTAAATCGGAGAAGGCACATTTCACTTTAATATTATATCAAATATTGTTTGAAGTATAACATCAGGACATAATTCTGAATACTTTTTGAAAATATTCTAAAATTTTTATGATTTTAGGGTTCCTTACCTATAAAGAAAAACATTGAGCCTTGTAAGATCACTTCGTTTTCCGTCTGTCTGTCTGTCTGTCAAGACCCTTTTTCTCAGGAACGCGTGGAGATATAAAATTGAAATTAATATTAAACACTAAGATCCTCGGTTTCCTGGAGCAGTGTAAAAATCAATCCTCAAAGTCTATGCAATCAAAAGATATGGTCGTTGATTTTGCATTTCGCTATGTCCTAGGTCACTTATGGCAAATGGTCATCTTCGCCAATAAACTTTGGTACCGTAAAATATATTAGGAATCCCTTACATCACCGGTAACTAAGGTGTGTCCCTTGTGTCCGTAGTTACACCAGCTCACTCACCCTTCAAACCGGAACACAATAATACTAAGTATTACTGCTTGACGAGCCGTGATGGCCCAGTGGTTAGAACGGGTTCAAACCCAGGCAGGCACCACTGAATTTGCATGTGCGTAATTTATGTTTATAATTCATCTCGTGCTCGGCGGTGAAGGAAAACATCGTGAGGAAACCTGCATGTGTCTAATTTCAACGAAATTCTGCCACATGTGTATTCCACCAACCCGCATTGGAGCAGCGTGGTAGAATATGCTCCAAACCTTCTCCTCAAAGGGACAGGAGGCCTTTAGCCCAGCAGTGGGAAATTTACAGGTTGCTAATGCAAATAATGCATACTGCTTGAAAGTAGAATATGTGATAAGTGGTTGATATCTTAATCGATAATGCTTATGCACCAAGTAAACCTTAAAAGTGAAATAAAAAAATCCCATAGAGTAGTGTTTTTTTTTTTATATTTTTCTTATTTGCCCCATATGCACCCACCGCTCATTCGACACATCACACGTCAGTCATAATTCGTCACGCGCGGCTCATGGACGTCTACAGGGGCATATTTAATTTAATGTGTGCAAGATTGAGTTGACAGCGACATTTGATACTGAAATACAATACTCTACTGACGGGGATCGTTGCTTAAACTAACAAAAAATTATAGAAAGCGGTAGTGAATAAATTATTTATGTTATTATTTTTCAGAACAGTCTAAAAACTTCTGCAACGACTTTGCCTAAACTCTTTTTTTAAAGTCTTTCTAACAATATGAATCTGTAAAAGTTTAATTGCTTTTGCTCTGATGATTTTTAACTATCAAGTATACATTTAATTCTACTATTGATATTCTTAGTAATAGCTCGTAAATCGCCCACTTCTGGACGTAAAAACTACTTCTCTTTTTTTTTATGGCATTGGTTGGCGTACGAGCATATGGGCCACCTGATGGTAAGTGGTCACCACCACCCATAGACAAATAAATATTAACCATTCCTTACATCACCTATGCGCCACCAACCTTAGGAACTAAGATGTTATGTCCCTTGTGCCTGTGATTACACTGGCTCACTCACCCTTCTAACTGGAACACAACAATACAGTGTACTGTTATTTGGCGGTAGAATATCTGATGAGTGGGTGGTATCTACCCAGACGGGCTTGCACAAAGCCCTACCACCAAGTAAATCTCTCTTCTCTTCTTTCTCTTAAAACTATGCTGACGTTAATAAACCATTGAATGGCAAAGTAAGACCAGAAAATTTCTTATAGATTTTGTTTATCGCCAAAGAACTGATCAAAATATTAAAGACGTTTTAATTTTGCAAAAAGGAGCTGTTTAGTTTAAGGACTTCGGAACTCCAGGATGTTTTCAGCAGCAGGAGTATTGATAGTTTTATAACAGATATTATAATAATAGACAATATAGTGACAATCACTGTTTAAAATCGAGAAGTGCAGGGCTTCGTTTTAAAAACTTAAGACAAAGTTTCCGGCTCCTTATAAGATTTGAAAATCAAATTGGAAGTGAAACATTTGTATATATAACGTTTCGATGATGATGACGAATATAAACTCAAGAGAGAGTCGCGAGTGTGACGAGAGTAAAAATTGGAGGTGAAAAATATAAGTAAACTCTGAATGCACAATTTTATACAAGGTTTTAGTTCATGACACAAAGTGAGAATTTGTTTCTCGTGATAAGAGCTAGACTTGGTGAATGAATTTGAGTGTAATGTAAAGCAAATAATGTTTGAATAATTTCACTATTGCCATACAGAGTCATCTACTGTAACTGACATACTCTTTAATTGTAGTAACGTATTTAAACAAATGTAAATTAACTTCAGCTTTCATTAGATATAACAGTAATATTTGCGGCGCAGATGTATTAAACATACGGGACAATAGAAGTATTATTCGCATCAGTAATTACATCACGAGCTATAACGTATGCATAAGCGTCAAAACTTTAAATCACAAATAGAAACTAATTCCAATATTTCATTCGGAAGTAAACACGATACACGACGATATTAATTCATATTCAACTTTATACAAATATGATTTAAAGTCGAATTTGCATTGATAACTAAAACCACAAATAAGTCCACAATCAGGGCTCTTAATTGTCACTATTCAATTAGTGGTCGGTTTCATTTGTTCGCGGTCCAGCGCCGACTGAAAACTACAAGTCAATAAATTGCACGAATTTGTACCCTATATCGCTTTATATAAAGGCTACGATCACGAAACGATGGCATGTGTACATCGCATTGAGCGAAATTAATAAGGCTTAACAAGTACGCCGATACGAACTCGCTTGTAATTTTTGTTCGACGTAGCTCAATGGATTGGTTTCAATGGATTCTTATTCAAGTGCTATAAGGACACAAAGTGTGAAAATTTAATGTTGCCATTTAAATTTTTACTATCAACGCAGTGCAGTATTGTGATAGCGATCTATGTGTGACTATTTCACAGCCAAATCACTGAACCGAATTTGATGTAATTTGAAATAAGCGACTTTCTATGCCTATCGACCAAACCCTAAAAAACTTATTTTTATTAATATGTGCTCAGACTAGTTCTTTTATTAAAAAGCAAATGTGAATATTAAAAAACATCTGACATTCATAACTCTGACAGGCCCGAGTGGCATTTATTAATGTTGCCACAAGTATTTATGGTATTGTGGTATATTCCATCAGCTAAAGAATCATCAATCTATGCAAGGCAACAGCCGCAAAGTACGTTACTGTTACCGCTTTTGACGCCCACTTTTAAAGATGCTTATAAAAAACGTTTTTACATACTTTACAAAATTAAATCTTAAAATTAGATTCATAAATAATATTAAAAATCGATATCCAATAGGCTATCGTCAACCAAAATTTAATTTCAAGGAGATACTGCACAGCAGAATATTAGATATAGAGAAATAGTAAAATTATGAGAGGTTATTGCTAAAACAGCGATCTCTACCAAACTTTATACTTAATCTGTTAAATATTTATTAAAAATAAACGTTTCGATTTGTAGTTTCTTCAAAAAATATATAAATATCCGACATGAAACCTATCATAAAATTGTTTTTCCGACACCGTATTCATGACATTTATAAAATTAAACATTTCCGAAGCTCGGTCGAAAGGCGAAAGGAAAAAATAAGATAATCCTTTTTCGTGGCATCAAAGCGAATGTTCACAACGTCGGTGTTGGGCAAATTCAATAAATAATCGGCAGTTGAAATCGTGTGGCCCAAGTACAAAATATTGGCATTCTTTTATAAGAGCACAGGAAAATACCCGAACCAGTGACTTCGTCAACCCCTCCCGTTCTAATTAAGTCGTTTTAATTTCAAACCTTCAAACTTATATACCTAGTTGTTTTGTGTTCCTACTGAATGTTGAGTGGGCGAGTGCCATTGCGGATCACTTCAGTGACTGGCTATAGAATCTTTCATACCATGGTTGGCGGCGCATTCTCAGTTTGTATAATTAAAGATGTCCATTTATTGAAAAATGAAAAATATTTTAAATTAAACAAGGATATCACTATTTATCCATATCACAAAATTATCGAACCTTTCCTTTGAAGTATCTAAAAACGTGTGATTTACCGCCAGATTGATTCTCCTACATATGAATAACTCGGTCCATCGTAGAATAAAAAAGAAAATTAACTATAACTTATTTTTAAAGACATTATTTTAGTCAACGGATTTTGCTTCACTTATAGTTTGTTAAATGACGATTCAAAAGTGCTTGTAAAAGCCTCCTAAAATAAAGTATATTTTGAATTATGAAACGAAACTGCCGTGGCAAATAGATACAGAAGGAAAGTTTCAAGAAATTTTAACGAAATAATAGCAACTAATAGGTGCTTTATTAATCTCGTAGCTGATTGATTCCTGGGCAGAGGCCACTTCTTCTATTAAGAAGAAATTTCCAATGAGATTGGTGGTATTCATCAGAGTTTCAAATATGCAGGTTTCCTCGTTATGTTATTCCTTCACCACTGAGCACGAGACGGCCGAGTGCAACCGATGTTTCAGGTTAAGGGAAGCACCAGTGATATTCCATGTACTTAATATGTGTTTATCATTCATCTCGTACTCGGCAATGAAGGGTAAATCGCTAAGAAACCTGCATGTAACCTAAATGCAACCTAATTTTAATAAAATTAGACATATGCAGAATTCTTCACGATTCATTAAAATTTCAACGTCATTTATTATTTTCCCTGAAATGAAACTACCGTGGTGAATAGATACAAAAGGACCATGCCACCTGCGTATCTACAAAACCGCTTTCCAGCAGTGTAGTGTAATTAGCTCCAAACCTTCTCCTCGAACTCAGAAAAATCTTAGAACATTAGTGGGTAATTTATAGGCACTGTACCAGGCACGAAAACAATTATAAACATTAATTACGAATATCATGTACTCAGTGCATACTTACCGGGATTTGACTCGGGATGTCCTGATTGAGCCGCCAGAGCCGTACTTAACAATCATAATATTATGTCCAATCGCATTATCCTGTGCTCTTGGACAGCGTCCTACAAAAATCCAACAAGTCCATCGTATTCAATATCCGTTGGCGGGTCTAACTTCGCTCCTGCCGTGTGCAAATGACGTCTACCCGATTATTTTTATATCCTCCCGAACACGCTGCTCTTTCATAAGATTATACCGATAATGCTTGTTTTAATAATACGCTCGCTGCGGGTCTCCTTTGTGCTCTTTTTTTTCAATTTTATTAGTTTTTTATTTATAAATTGAAGCCGTTTTCCCATTTGTATTGACTTGTCTGTTAATATTCTGTTCCGGTCTGAAGGGCGAATGAGCGTGGTGTCATATCTAAGAACTAAAATTATTACTTACCATTTTTTTGATAAAACACAGTTGCCATTATGATGAACGTAGAATCAGTTGGTGATAGTGAAAACTTAATGTAATTTTTCAACCATGTAAATGAGCTACCTAATGGTAAGTGGTCACCACCACATTGGAACTGCAAGAAATATTTACTATCCCTTACATCGTTAATGGTCAACGCCACCAACCATAAGAACTAAGATGGTACTTGTGCCGGTTGTTACACTCATTGACTCACTCACCCTTTCCACCCGAACAGAACAACATTGACGAGTGCTGTTTAGCAGAATATATGCTGAGTGATCGGCACCTACCAAGTGATGTATTAGATATATCATAATAAACCACGGATAAGAAAAGTTATATAGTATGGTTATATAAGATATAAAAAATACATAAACTGGATCTTATAAGACTTAAGCACGCAAGAGCGACATAATAAAGAGACGACAGCTTCAAAACACTGAAGAAATTGCCCTCCATAAAAGAAGAAGCACCGCTTCCTCGGCTGAGACGTTTTAGCGAAATGGCAGCTCCTATTAACGTTCCATTTTGAAAGCGATACGTTAGGCATTCGAGTTGGCTAAATACCAAAATAATATGACACCAAAATCAGAAAGGTGCAGTAGCAAAAATTATAAATTTTTCATCTCATATGCAATGCGAGAATATATATACATCCTAATAAAATAAAATAAAAAATATATATGTTTATACGTGCCGGAATCGCAGCGGAAAAATCAGTGTTGGCGAGTATGAAGTTTATATTAATTAACCCAGATTCTATCAGAGATAAATAAGTCCACCTAATTTTTAGTACGGTTTAATTTGTTTGTATACTTGTATTAATCTCATAGAAAGAATAATAATTTATCATTTTTGAAAATCAAAGATTTAAAAAAAATTCATACATTACTTTTGAGATACGAAAATCGAGTTCTCCTTGGACCTCCACGTTTGAAGTCTTACGAAGTATAATGTTAATAGTCAGTTATTGACATTATACTCGTAAATTTTACATTATATATTTCGTCGTACGATATGACTGATTGATATACACGGTGTTTGATAGGGTTCATCGATACATCAACCGAGAATTCACCAAAATCAACACCATTTAAATCATTTTAAAAAATTAGATTCATTAAAGATTTATATAAATCAAAAAATTATGTTATGTTTCATTTTCAAGAAAAAATTACGAATGTATTTATTTTCAAGCGCTTTGAGATCGAAAATAGCGGGAAGTTCTAGGGTTAGCCTGCAGGGTAAACCGCATTTTTTCATGTTTATTTACGTGTTCAGATGTAAATAATAATCAATATTGAGCAAAGCAATCTATCTCGTAAATACATACATACATATATACCTCACTGTACACCCCAATTTTTATTTCAACGTTTTCTCACACATCTCATAACTCAACTCATACGAAATGTGGAATTAATAACGTGGAAATTAATATGTGACTTTTATGTGGATTAATACTTCGTGACAAATACATTGATTTTATAATATAAGTTTCCAGTAAATTCAACAAAAGTATTACATAAAATTAATAGAATAACATTATAACTCTTATTGACAAACTTAAAGAAACTCGAACCAAGCATAGTTCTTCAAGTTGGGAAAGTTCACACCTAATCAAATCGAATGCAGACTTGCTTGACAGACATTAATGGTAAGATTGGATCGTCGAGCGATAGTTATGGCGCTCTAACTAACATTAGCATCGTGCTTCAACTAAGTAGACGCAAGCAATTTGCATCATGTGTGTCTCACATTAACTGGAAGAGAGGAATTTTATATATAAAAATCAAAAGACGAAAAACGTTTAATGTCAAGTATGATTAAAGTGCAGCTACGGCCTACCGGACAGGATAAGAATTATACTGCGCAAGTGTGTGCGTAAACACATACATAATCTGATGAGATGTCGGTGTTTCGTACTTTTTGAGACTCAGAGGTGTAAATACTGCTCTTCAGGCAGAGGGCCGCTAAGGAGAAGTTCTCGATAGAATAACACTGAGGGCTTGAACCCTTGCAATATACAACGATACAAGCTAGCCCTATTGGCAATTACAAGAAATCAAAAATTTAATTCATAATCATTATTAAGTGGGTATACTGTGACTAATAAGCACATTCTTATCCTCATTAGCCCCTCGTGTGTGAGTCCACCAGACACGGATAGTTATTCGGCGCGTAATCAGCCGACTTTGATCTCGCTACGTTGCGATCAAAGGAATCACTCGCCAATTACAAACGTGTGCTTGGGGTGAGATTTGGCCTCCAACGAGAACACAGGAATGCGGACTGTTTCCTATTGTATTCGGATAGTTTTATTAATTAAAGGTACTTTTTAGGAACTCATAGATACGATTGAAATGATAGCTATGATTTATTCGGCTTAAACCCATCTCAGAGTGTAGTGTTTGTATTCTCTTCATGTTTTTCCATATACTGATTTTATTTTGTTAAACATGACCTGATTCCGTGCCCAGGATTGGCTCCAAAAGAAGGAAATCCTCAACGGTTAACAGTATAGACATGAATTTGTATTAAAATGAATGAATGAATGAAATGAATTTTGTATAAAAAAAGAAACAAATTCCATGTCAAAAAAACCTTGATGTGTGAATTGAATGTGAATTGAATAAGACGTATTCTCAATACAAGATTATATTAAAGATAAAAAAGCGTGAACTTAGTATCTGTTGATTTCAAGGAGGTATGTATGTAAGAATTTAATTGTACTTCACGCTCTGTATTTAAAATGATGGAAAAAATAACTACAGAGTTTCTTGTCGGTTCTTCCCGGTAGAATCTACTTCCAAACCGATGGAAGCTTTAAATTTAATTCAACACTGTAACATGTCGATTCGATAATGCTTTTATGAGACTAATTGAATAAAAATATATTGCTCTGATTCAATTGTGATAGCTCATTCTAAGTGTAACCATAACATTGTTGTAGCACTCAAGATAAGCTCCTGACCAGTGTACTCCTCAACAAAACACGAAATTTCATGTCGTTTATATCGTATATAAGTGTAAATTTCAACAATATAATGATGATGTGTGATGAACTTTATTTACTTCCAAGTTCTTTTTTGCCTATTTAGAGCATTCAATAAAAGTATGTTCGTAATTTTTTTTTTTTACTATAAATAAATACAATAATATTACTTAACTAATTATAAATAAATAATAGTACATTAATTTATATCACATCATTACAATATTAAAGATGATTGTCATAAAGAATCAAGCTTTAATGTATTTTATAGAAGGAAGTTCAAAAATTCTCCGAAACGTAGAGTTTGCAAAAAAAAACATAATTATATTTAGCATGAGAAGATTTAGTAAATCAACCCTTTAATGCATTTTCTCTTCGTGAAAATGAATTCTTCTTTTGAGAGAATTCCCCGAATATTTCCATTAAAATCGCATCCACAGAACCGTTATCAGTATGAGCATTTAAACTCCATTCGGCAAAGTGCTTTTTTCATTCGCGCTCCGTATTGTAAACACTGCACCTACGTAGAGCCTCTACGTAGGTGCTTTGAGACTTATCTATAGACTGTCAAATGTAATTTACAGAACCCTCACTATGCAGAAATGGTAGCAATGGCTGGAACATGTAAATTTTAAGTGAAGACTGTTGTTTGAAACCCGATCAAGCACCACTAATTTTTCATGCATTTCATTGGTATAATTTGATTTGATCATATATTGGCCAACGTCTCCTTCTTCGTCATCGAAAACTTCCAGCCGACGTCAGAGAGAGCGTGGAACTTTCAGTCAACTCGTGTCAAAGACATGTGTAACTCTCTGGCAAAGCGTCGAGTTAAATAGAAAAAGATTGGATCACGATTAAAGGCCGTTTATCTTTATTGATTCAGGTAATAAAAGTCATATTGTCGGGACTAGACTATAAATACGCCAGATTCACTCGTGCGGGACGTTTCGAGAACGAACTAAAAGTGAGGCAATTAGGAAATTAAACCAAATCCTTAGTGCACCAGCTTTTAGTGTCGGTTTACGTACCAAAATAATATCTAAGAAATTTACATTAAATTTTATTTTATTTAGGTATTATTATTATTATTGTTTGACTTTTTTGAATTATAAAAAGTGTTACGCGTGACTTGAATTACAGGCCATAAATATCTTACTGTTGGGCAACAAAATCCTCTCGTTTTGTGAAGATTCATTCTGACCCATTCTGGTTGTGAAGACCCATTCTGGTAGTGAATACATTTGTGCAGGATCCTCACTAAATTTACCTTCACTGCCATGCACGAGAATTTTAAACACAAATTGAACAAATTTTATGGTTTATATCCAAGCTTGACGTTACTGACCTTCAATTAAGATTCACGTTACCACCACGTGACCATTCCTCGATTGAACACTCTCTCACAAGAAAAGAAGACGCAATCACTGTTTACTAGCGATTATACAAATATAATACTTATTATAATTTTTTTTATTATTTGTTAGTAGCGAACGTCCATTATACTCACCCTCACTAATGAGCAATAACGTAAGTAATTGCAAATTATATTAAGGATATCTAATAATAATTGCTAAAACATTATCATATTTCTTCCGGGTTGTTACGTCCTTCTGTCAATTATCATTTAGCTCACAAACGCTCTGAATGTACGCACAGACATGGTCGGATTACTATGTGACCTACGGCCGACTTATTTCCCGTATATCTTTAAATATATATGATAAACATTAATAATAAACAATCAACAAATCTTTTGTCCCACTATTAGACAAAGGCTTACTCTCGTTGCTTCAGTATTCGCTGGATACACGTTTTTGTTTCCTTGTGACGTTTTACCGACGAGAGCGTCTTCTTCTTGTCATTCGATGAAGATCCCAAGATCTGGGACTGGGTCATTACAAAATCAAGTAATATAAAATAAATCAAATACATACACATAGAGCTAGAGGCTTCATGTATAAAAAATAAAAAAAAAATATTTTATTTCTCACCAAATCAATTATACAATTAATAAATTAATTTTATATTATTAAATGATATTAAGTTAAATAAAATTTATTTATAGTATCAAAATAGTGAATTTTAAAATTGGATAATTTCTTATGTTAAGTTACAATTTACAAACAATAATAATTTAAAACTTGTATTTTAGGCTTTAAGTAATGAATTAATTTTCTAGCCTGCTTTTCTACGTACTCGACGGTAAACTAATAATAATTCATATTCACTACATAGAGTATAGAAATGAAAATGTTAGACGCTGAAATATATTTTACGACGGTTTTTTTTTAAAGTTCACTTTTCAATACTGGTGTTTCTTCTTCTTTAATTTCACTGGCTTTGTGCAAGCCCGTCTGGGTAGGTACCACCCACTCATCAGATATTCTACCGCCATATAACAGTACTCTGTATTGTTGTGTTCCGGTTAGAAGGGTGAGTGAGCCAGTGTAATCACAGGCACAAGGGACCTAACACGCTGGTTCCCAAGGTTGGTGGCGCATAGGTGATATAAGGAATGATTAATATTTCTTATAGCGCCTTTGTCTATGGGCGGTGGTGACCACTTACCATCGGGTGGCCCATGTGCTCGTCTGCCGACCAATGCCATAATAAAAAATAAAAAAAAGCGACCAAGTGATATACCAAATTATGCAACGTAACGTTACTACAGATGCACACCGATTAGACGTTGCTCAGTGTGTTCAAAAGAAAATCCAAATAAGTATTTATAAGATCTTTGAATCCTGCTTTTGCAATGTTTATCAATAAAACATAAAACTCCTCGGCTCGGAATGTAAATACTATTGAGAAAAACCGCTTAAAATTCAGTAGTTACTTTTTACTTCACTGGTTATTCGCAAACTACTGGCCAAACTATTCAAAAACGATGTCAAACGATACTTAAACTTGAATAATTTTAAATTTATTTCATTTGTTAGCATATCGGGTTATCCTGATGATGTTATTTTTATTGCTGAGTTAACATTTTGGCCTTTTGGCAACGATAAAAATCTAATTGATCTATTTTTTACATTTATTTCTTAAGTCGGCTGGTTTTTTTTCACCAGCTGTGGATGATTATATAGCATAATTTGGTTTGAATACGGAGGCTGTTATTATAATAAACATATACAGGGCAGGTAAATAAGAGACTTTGAGGGCGTTAAAGTATTTTTATTGGAAAATTCTTTCTTTTTGTATTCCAGACCCTTTTATTGGATGTACAGGTCTCATAAATTCTCCATATGAATATGAAATGGTAGTCATAAAAGTAATGGTCAATGTTGTCAGTGGCAGCGCCATCATAAATCTTTGTCCGCCGGTCGATCCGTCCGTCACACACGAACATAAACTATCCTCTTAGTCGAATGTTAAATACTGGTATTGTAGAAATATATCCACATTTTTACACCTCGTTGTCGTAAACTATGATATTTGTCAAATATTAGATAAACCCCGGCAAGCGTGACCGGGTCTTTTTTGTGTGTGCCAAAGCTAATGAATCTACTTCTGAAGTATCTGGCCTGGTCCCAAACTCTGAATCACTGAAACCAAATTGAAGATCTACAATGTCCTCTCATACTGGACATTGGCCTCAACCTTTTTTTTAAGTACCTTAAGTGGAGATGGACCTCCAGCAGCAGCTGGACTTGCAGCAGAAATATCCTAATGAAGACAGAACGATCCTGAGATATGTAAATAGTGTGATAATTTTGTAAAAAAAAAGTTTAAACATGTATTATTTAAAAATCTGAGACTTTCTTGGAAGATACTTCTTCAAATTATTCTAGAATAACTGTTTGTATTGAAATATATATTACATACCGTTTTATAGATAGTATTTATCTTAATTAAAAAAAAATACTTCTGTGAGAAATGAGAACAGTCCATATTGATGACGATACAATAAAGGACTGTTAAACCTTTTTTTGATTCTTCAGTTAAATTTCTGAATCTTACGAACCAATCTTGTTAACCGTTATACATAATTTAAATAGTAATATCGAATTATTATGACTCGAATAGACATCGTAACGCGTGTATTTTAATGAGATTGACATGACGTGAACTGACAGCGGAAGTGATCCCGGCGAAGTTGTGCTTCTTATAATATTCATATGCATCGTATATTTAGGGGGACCGCGATAAACGAAGAAAAGCATTTTATATAAATCCAAGACATATATAAGATAATATCTACACAATAATATGAAAAAATAAAAAAATAAGAAGGAGTGAAATTTTTGGTGTGTTTTTAACTGAATATAGTTTATAATAATGAATATATAAAAAAAATTAACACTATATTCTAATAAAAAAGTTATACTGAAATCTTAAATTAAATGATTAAGTAATTATATAACAATAAAAGTGCTAATATACACCCAAATTCGCGACATTTCGTTGAGAAAATGGCCGTGGTAAAAAAACATCTTAATCTGGAGTGCACCGGTCTTTTCCAACCATTTGATATCAATGTTTTTATTAGTTTTATTCGCTTCTCGCCCGTTTCTTGCCCACAAGGGTATTACGCTGTAACATTTGTATGAAACAAAACAAAATACATTCCTTTATCTGAATTTTAAAGTTTAGAGCAGGGATTGCCAAGCCTTTGGCTGCAAACTTCTCCAGAATGTTAAAAATATTTTTACATTATTATGTTAACACGGTTTATTCTTCGAAGATTATCAAAAATTGTTTAAAATTTTCAATTTTCATTGAATGACTGGGTTATAAATCTTAAGATCCTCAGATCCTACATTCAGATCCGAGTCGTACTAATAAAAAGTTACTGGGCTTATCATTCCAGAAATTCTAAGTGACCCAAAGCTTAGAAGTTGTCAGTGTATATACTCCCGAAGCTTAGAAGTTGTCAGTGTGTATACTCCCGAGTCTTGCATACCACGCTGGTTTGTTTTGCATCAAACTTTTTCTGGTCGCGTTGCTTTTTCCGCCCCATCAGATTATAAGAGTTACGGTAAACAGACGAGGAAATAGGCTGCCTGATGGTACGTGTTTAGAACCACCCATAGATATTGGTGCTGTAAGAAATATTAACCATACCTCACACACATCTTGATGTTTGATGTTAGATCAATTATATATTTCTTCCCAGCATAACCAACTCATAAATAAAAAATAAAAAATTTAGCTTAAATTGGATCTTCCAAAATTATTCAAAATTCCTCATGAAAGACTAATTTTTAATTTTGAGCTAAACACCTTGTATACCATTACTGAAATATTGAAGCTTAGGGCTAAAGACTTAGAGCTGATTTAAAAAAAAAAAACAATACATAGCAACAGTTCAATGGTGTAGTGCTTAGAAACTTTTACTCGGCGCGTGTTCAGGTGTTTCGAAAGCAGTTCGAGTTGTAGCAAATAAACTTACAAAGACAATATAATCTGATTCGAGATATTAACTTTGTAACTTTTGTTTTAACTCGATTTTATTGGAACGTATATATTCCGATAGGACTAATAACGCAAGAGCTGCTAAAGAGAAATTAGACGAACTTGGTGGTACTTATATACTCGGTGGTAGGCAACCAATCGGTCATCAAATATCGCGCCAAACAGAAATACTAAGTATTTTTCAGCACCGGCTTAAAGAGTAAGTGGACCAGTGTCTTGGACATCTTAGCTATAGGTATGAACGATAGTTAACATTTCTATGGGCAGCGGTAATTACCTACGATAATGCGTGTCTATCAAAAATTTGAAAAATAAAACGATTCGAGTTTCAAATAAACAAACAAGACATGTTAATAAATGTAGCAGATATTTCTCTTGCAGGTTTCCTCGCAATGTTCTCATTCACCGTCGAACACGAAATGAAATTTAAAACCAAATGCATCACATAAAAATTCAAACAGTGATGTTTTGGTTAAGATTTTCGACCATTTCTAGGTCTTCCTCTTGTCATCTCATGTCATCACCACAAAATAACCATTAAAATTTAATCAAAATACTCTTTATTGTTCAGCAATAAACAGATACTTAAGTCACATTCAATAAAGTTGCACAAGAGGCGGCCTTATCGCTAAAACAGCGATCTCTTAGAAGATAGGTTTGGTTGCCTGGAAGAAATCGTTAAATCAATCAGAGGTAAAAAATATTCTTAGTTAGGATAAATATACATATATAATACATTTTCAACGTTAACTAGTTAAAGCGTATATTATTTATGTACAATAGCCGTAAAACTTTTAACAAAAACATTCATATATTCGTTACACAAATCGATTGACCACTATACTATACTTTTAAAATTTCAATTCTTCTCGCGTCCGACTCGCTGTGTTTTGTTCATCTATCTTGTGATACTTTTTGACCGTATAACCTCTAACCATTCGAGCCCGTGTGACAGCACCAGATTGCCTGCATTGTCAAGGAGGGATACGTGCCACGGGTCGGATGAGGTAATAAATTATTAATTATTTTTTTATCGTTTGGAGATTTGATTTGGAATTATATCATTAGGAATCATGGATGATCCAAAAAACACACCTCTTCGATACATTTTTAAAATCTAATCATAGTCCTTTCTTCAATATCGTAGCCTGATTTACTTATTAATTCAAATTAAAAATTAACACTTGTTCGGAATAGAAAATATCCCCACATGAGAAGAACCGGTGAAAGAAACTCAGCAGGTTCACTTTCTGTTCATATGTCATTTTTCTTATTTTTTACATCATATATTAAATGTAATAAAGAAATAGCGAGGGGCGAACATTTCATTACGAAGATGTGCTGTCAATTATGTCGCTAATTGTATAATGACCTTTTGCACACAAGCGTTCCTTTTAATTTATTTTTTACATTTGGTAACCGAGGCATTACAAATCAGGAATCCTGTTGTAAAACTTTCTCAAAGCGGTCGAGTAGCAGAAGTAATTAGTTTACGTTTGTTTCTTGTACCAATGTATGACTATCATATAATTTACTCACAAAATCATTATTTTTTCCGTACATACATAACAATCGATTTCATTTACTAATTTGTGTAAAAATATTCTGTTAAAATCAAATTGACTGACTGTTCGATGTATATTAACAGATTGTATGTCGATAAAGTATATACGAAAACCCAGGACGCCATTTATTCCGTCGCCCTCGCCACCACATGTATCTGTAACGACCAAAGAAAGATATTCTGACCATCGTCTGTAAATACATGACAGAACCATAACAGACGATAATATTAATGTTTATTTGATATTCATTACAAAATCATGTATAATTAACATTATTCCAGTCAATTTAAGAATAATTATAGCTTACAAAACTACGTGTTATATGCACTCAAAGTAAAATGAATTTAAAAATGCCATATCCATTCACACCTGGGTGCGCGCAACGATGCAGTGGTTAGGTGTAATCGAGTGCGGCGCGCGCCGTGACGAGGGTTCCGCACTTTAATGCAACTCGTGTTAACGAAAACCTCACACTTTGTCTCAAATCGCACGAATGCCGACAAAACCACTGCACATATATATTATACCTATATACCTACGTATATGTAAGCATAGCGTTTTTCGTTGAACATAAGTCTTGATCGAAAAATTGATGTAAACTTTTGCATAAAGATAGTTAAGCCGAAAAGAGTCGAACTAAAAATCTTTAAAAACAGAAACGTTTCTCTGGCTTCTTGATATTCAAAGAATCTACCAACAATCTGGAAACTAAAGAAATAAAACAAACAACTCGTCCCATTAATTTTCCGTTTTCTCCCGTCTTGATTCATTCCCGTCTTAATGTACACTACATAAAAGCTGCAGTCAAAAAAGTGAGTGAGTATATTAACAAGAGGTGTCGTGGGCTACTGATTTTTGCCAGATTACTCTACTGCAAGAAAGGAACTTTTTAACACGCAAAAGAACTTTGTTCCAATAAATATATGATATTGTAAATAAAGAATAATTTTTATTTCAATGATATTTTTTTCAAACAGTATTATAATTTGTACGGATAAGCGAGGAAAAGAAATTGCCAAAAAATATACGTGCAAGAATATTATTTTAAAATAAACAAAATCAAATAATGGAAATCTCGTGAAATGAAACATTTCCTTCATTTGAATCTTCCAAATATAATTCGAAAAAATGTGAATTCGTGTAAATCTGTTGGTAACGTTTAACTTTCAAACGTTACATAAAGTTATGACGGACACAAATTAGATCTTCAAATTTAACTGTCCTCGCATTCAAAAAGGAATCTCCAAAAAAATATTTAATGTATAGGACAAAATATGTTGATAAATCTACAAAATTTAAAATAAAATACATCAAAGGCAAGGACGACGTATCTGTAGCGATATATATTTAAAAATTAAAAAGATAAAGATGTTGTATGTATGTTTTTATAACATATAATATGACAACGGCTCGCAGGATAATTTCAAGGATCCCTAAAATTCAAAAAATGTAACGCCACTATGCTTCATCCGTTGACATATGTGTCAGATATCGCTAAGATTTATCGCTCGTGTGACAGCCGGGACAGAGCCGGTGGGCGACGACCTAAACAATATGTCAAACTATCGAAAAGAGATTCGGTTTTACCATTTTTAAAGTTACTACAATAAATACGATCTTGTACTTTACCTCCTATATTTAATAAACATGGCATATATGTAAAAATAAATTGTAGCATGGTATTTTTGTAATTGGCATATTTATTCTAAATGTTTATAGAAAACGAGTTCTTGAATATATTTCTTTTCTGATAAATAGTCTGGCAAAAAATGTTACGTAAAATGTTGAAAAATAATTACTTGTGATAATGTAATGTATACTTAAAAAATACCTTCATAATCAACCTGTATGATGCGAACGGAATACCTGCATGCAATTCATTGTTAACAAAACATGAATAAAAACAAATTACGAACATTTTTGTACATCAGGAATTGATTATAATTAAAAGCAACTAATCATTTATTACTGTTCTAGAATCACAGTAAAACCATTTATTGTTTTTGTTGCACTACTAGACATGTTTTTCAAAATGTACATTCTGTGTCTTCAAATAAGTAAATAAAAAATCTATAGTTATAAAATTTCTACTGTCAAGATCATAGTTAATAAGCCCACTCAAGCCAGCATATAGCTTTTCAAAAAATCCCCTGAGCAGTCTGACCGTCTGAGTCTTAATTTCACAAGAAATATAAGATACCATAAAATAAATTACGTTAAAGATTGTTAATATTAAATCTGTCCACGTCCGAATTATATTTATCTATCAAGTCTATTATAATATAAAATTATTTAAACAAAAAAAAACCTCCAACAAAAAAATATATTTTATAATAAAATAAAACTATTGTACCTTTTATAATATACACACAATAACACATCGTATTGACAAAAATAAAAACATTAAATTTACAGAATATCGTTCATGTTATTAAAATGAATTAATCGTAATAGGAGCCTACTTCAATAGAAGTCTATTAACAAGAGGATCCGAAGAAATAAATTGTCCCAAAGATCACATAATAAACAGGGAGATTTAACAACGATTACGCGTAATAACACGGTTATAAATATCACGAAGCCACTCCAGGTAGCCCCTGAACCTACACCGGCGGGGAACAGACGCAAGGGACAAGCCAAAAGCGACAATATGTGCAAATTTAATTAATTTACTTGTATATCATTCAAATGCTTAGGACTAGACGGTAATCTAAATCCTGTTAGCAATTGTAAATTATGTTTATATATGATCTCGTACTTGACGGTTAAGGAAAAATCGTCAATACACATGACAATTGAACTTCTGCCTTCATAGGTGTATCCTAACATGCATTGGAGCAACGTAGGAATAATCCCAACTGTAGGACGTTTACCTCCTTACTAACGTGAATACGTTTTTTTAATTTATTAAAATCTATCCTGGCAATGTTTTTATTGCCATGAGATGAACTATACAGCCAACATAATCTTGAAAAACTTACTCGACCACAAAGCATAAATCTTCTATAGTATAAATTTTTCGTTAAAGCTAATAGATGTTTAATCAGCTTACTCTTCAATTTAGTTAATCTCTATAAAATTAAAAATAAATGAACGTAACAAGAACTTCAACTAAATATACCCTTTACGACCTTTCGATTATGACCAGCCGTAGTTACGTACAATTCTAAATGTATCATAAATCGAAAAACGATTCGAAGACGAGATAAATATAATTTGTTAATTATATGATCAATTGTTTTTATCAAAACGTTTAAGGATATTGATAATATAATTATCAAATGTTCGTCAGCTACTACTGCGAAATTATATTATATCATCAAATAAAGATAAAATTTCCATGAATTTCTTTTATTTAAAACCAACGTGATATCTAATCATTGTATAAGGTTTTTTTAATCTATTTGACGTAAGACTAGCTTTATAAATCGTGTTTTGTAATATCTACTTCAATTGCGTCACTAAAAATATTAATTAAAAATAATCATCATTATTTCATGTAACTTTTAATATATGATTTTATTCAGAATTGAAGCTTAAGATACTTTTTCACTTCGTAATTATGATTCATAAGCTCAATTTTACGTTTTCTTTCCGTTTAGTTCATGACTCACTACAAATTATTTTATAAACATACATACGTAATATGGTATCTGTGTCGGAATTAATTCCTTTTTAAATGTGAATCTCTAAAAAAACAGCATATTCTAATTCCATATAATTCTTAATGAGTTATGTTATTTCAGTTGATTTTAGTAATCGCGCGTCTCTTGTAACTTAGTCGTATTTTTCGTGCAACAAATTCAAAACGATAATTCACTTCATAATTAGTACTCGTCGTATTCAACAAAAATGTCCACTTTTTATACCGCTTTTCACAAAATTATTCTTTATTTATAACCGACCGTTTTAATCTTAACAGGGATCTGTCTTGGGTCATGGCCTTTCCATGGTTGCGAAATTTGTAAAATAAGGGTAATTATAAAGGCCGAAATAAATTATACGAGAGCGTGCTAAACATTTTCACGTCTTTTATTTGCTTGGGCTAATAATATCTCAGTTTACATTTATTATATTTTAATAGTATTTTTACCTTAAGCGATGTTTTCGTATATTTGTAGGTTTTATACGTGTACGTCTACGGATACCCTTAAGGTGATGATGAAGACAATGATGATGCCAGTCGTAATCCATTGCTCGACTGTCTTTCCCAAATTGCCAAGTTATCCATATTTCGCATATTTTTTTTACAAATTATTATTTGTCGTTGGCTTTATCGGATTGTCTCTAATTACGTAATGTGATATATGAGTATTAAAACTTTAATTATTTGCTTGTATGATGATAGTAATAAGTCAAAGTCAATATCGTTATCCTGTAAAAAGTGTTTATCTCAAAGATACGCCTACCGAAACGTTTAGGCAGATAGCAACAATTAGTTATCTATAAGAAATAACACTACAAATACTTAAACAATATATTTATTTATAACAATCTTTTAAAGACAATAAATAAACACAGCTCATCACCTCTTATATACAATAAAACAATAATTAGAAACTAAGATTACCAAATATAAAGTTTCCAGGGGCGTTGGGATCGTCGGAGGTGAAGAACTCCTTCCAGCGCTCTTGGAAGTCCTCCCATGAGAGACTGGGCTTACCATTGGAAAGCTTGTCGAAGGCTATGTTGGTATCTTCCTTCGGTAATCCGAAAGAGCCGTGAACTGAGACGAATTCGTCACGGTCAATTTTACCGTCACCTGTTGAGTCTTGGATGTGGAAGATCGCTTTGCAGTAGTACGTCTGCCAATCAACTGGAGAGGATGGGTCGTTGGAGTAATCTTCCCAGAGTTTTACCCACTCGTCGGCGGAGATCTCACCATCTCTGTTCGTATCGGCCTTCAATTGCATTCCCTGCCAAATTTCAAGCATGGCTTTTTCGGCCTGTTTGTATTTTTCGTCGCCTACAGCCCATTCTTTCGCTTTGGCGATCCTTTCAATCGTTAGGTCAAAGTCCTTCTTCGTGACTGTGCCACTACCGTCAGCGTCGAAGAAGATCTTGAAGAGATACAAAAGTTTCTTCTTTCTGAATTCGGACACCATTTTGATTATATTCTTTGATTTCGAGCAAGCTATACTGACAAGTCCGATGTTTCAAAGTGGTATTTATAGCGATTAAGCATCTGTGATTAAAGATAATTGTAATCTATTAAAGCGCATTGTGATACACGTCTTTATCGAACGAAACATATGCAGTGCAAATAATAATTATATAAATTTGATATATAAAAAAAAATCTTTAGTTTAGTAACGGGGATTATATATGTATATATAAAATAACTAAAATAGACCTTTTCTTGTTTTTCATAATAATAAACATCTTTGTCTGTTGTTTAAAAATTATCCTCTATTGACAAAGTGTGGACTTAAAAAAGTTAAGAGATTAATCTCATATTAGTAATTGTAATAACAATTTCTTTACATAAATGTGTAAATCGTTGAAATAATAATAAAACTTTGAAAAGATACAGCTTGGATAAAGACACATTGATTAAAATGAAATATGCCTTAAAATTTTCAACAAATTCTTAGAGTCAAACTGAAACGATACGAAAAACGTATGCAAACAAATTATACTTTACTTTTAGTACAACTAAAGGAAAATATGGTGAGTTTCATACAAAGATTTTATACAGGGGCTTCTGAAAAGCGTTAAATCGGTATCGCGTAATAGAATCCATAAGCGGTAAGCACCCATACGCGGTGTCTCGAGCGAGCGTCCTGACAGATAGAGCGCATCCGTCATGGTCGCTTCCACGCCCACGACACCACCGAATTACAAAGAGCCAACATGGATAAGGTATACCGTAACTAAAATGACTCGATCGATAAAAATTAACAAAAAAAAAAATAACCTTTAAGTATGACAATGTAGAAAAAAGTTACAATTGATAATGTCTATTATACGAAGTTACGAATATAATGATCAATAAGGCTAAGTGTGCTATTTTTACTATAAAAAATCGTATCACTAGGTGTGCCAAATTACTTTGAACTATAATCAATACAATTTACTCTAAAATAACTAAAAATCAATAATAAAAATATGTTAATATTGATAGTAATCTTAGTCGCAGTGCGTAAATTCGTAATAGGGCAAGTTTCTCACATCTCTACTCAAGACTAATGCGATAAAAGAGTGTTCTAATGGCTATAGAGGGAGGGAAGACGGCACGCCACTCATTTGCCAAATTGTCTGGGATTATAGAATTTTTTATCGCTCTGTGCATTGGCCCTAATGCATTTTGCGACCACTCTATAAAATCATGAAGCCTGCCTGCATTTAATGGCAGCAATAGAGCACTTAAATCCAAGATAATATTGTTCTAATTTCTGTTGTTCCGGTGTTTTGTCTGTTTATAATAAAGTAAGGAAATATATTCAGATTTACTATAACTAATAATTATTTGAAACAAAAGAAATACTATTGTCTGATGTTAATAAATGAAATTATTAAGTAGGTGTGTGTTTTAATAATAACAATTGAAGATTATTTTCCTATATTATAACAGTTTTTTTTTAATAAGAAATATTATTTATATAATAGAAGGGATTGCTACATATTTTTTTTATGGTATAGGTAAGCGGACAAACAATTGGACCACCTGACGTCACGTGGTCACCACCGCCGGCAGGCCACTGTAAGAAAGATTGACTATTTCTTTCATCAACAATGCGCCACCAACCTTGCAAACTTAAATGTTATTTCCCTTATGCCTGTGGTAACACTCACTCACTCACAAACAATACTGAGTACTGCTTTTTGGTGGTAGAATATCTAAATACTCTTATATTGCCGAAATAAATAAATAACAAGCAGAATGTTTACGTAAATGCATTTTATTGCAATAAATGTAACGGAACATAAAAGAAAATGTACACTTCACTGCATCAATGTAATTTTTTTCTAATTTCTTAGATCTAAAGCCGAATGCGTTATAAATTAAAATCCACACAGCCTCAATTTCACTTCCATATCCACATCATACGCAACAAATCGAGAAAAGCGTTCTACAAGCGATGTCACTAGTTCAACTAGAAGCTCGATTTTCCGAAAATGAAGTTTCCTGGAGCATTAGGGTCTTCCGTTGTGAAGTATTCCTTCCACAAATCCTGGAATTCAGTCCAAGAGACATTAGCTTTTCCCTTAGACATGCTCCTGAAGGCGGCAAGGGCATCATCCTTGTTTAGTCCGAAAGAGGCGTAGACAGAAGAAAACTCTTCGCCATCAATAGCTCCATCGCCACTGGCATCTTCAAGCTGGAAGATGAATTTGCAGTAAAGGTTCTGCCACTCGAGAGGAGCCGCAGGGTTTTTGGCGTATTCGTCCCACATTGAAATCCATTCATCGGTGGATACTTGGCCATCGTTATCAGCGTCAGCACGACCCTGAAGTCCTTCCCAAATCTTCAGTAAGGCGGTCTGGACTTCCTTGTACTTAGCATCACCAGCGGGCCAGCCTCGCAACTTGGTAATGTTTTCAATAGCTAGGTCGAAGTCCTTCTTGTCAATGGATCCGCTAGCGTTCCTGTCGAAGAATGAGTTGAAGACATGAAGGAGCTTCTTCTTTCTGAAGTCGGACACCATCTTTGTAGCGAATGAGATATGATCCTGTACACAAAGTATTTGAGATGAGTTCGCAGTCTCTTTTATAGCAATGCTCTCTGCAGTTGGAGATAACTTTTATCTTCTATAAGCCTGCGAGGGACAGGGATGACGTTCATCACTTTTATCATTTCCCTATCTGTCTGCATTGCAGCGTTTGTTTTCTTATTAATTAAGTCATACAGAGTAATTAAACAACAGAATTAATGCATAATGTACAATAAATATCAACTAGTTTCAAGTGCTTATACAATCATTTCAAAGAAATATTTTATATGATTACCTATAAAATAAAGATTAAATGAGTAAGTTGACAAATGATTCAAATCACTAGTAAAATGGTGATGTATTTTATTTTAAATTTAATAATTTCCCAGATATCTCTGTATTATTTAATCTGTAATGTTCAATATTTGATATTGTATTATATTGTTATAAATAGGCATAAACTGTGCTCATAGAGATAAGAACATTTGAATTTATTCAAAATTTTTACGAATGTTCAAGTTTTATTTCGTTCACTGGATTTAAATATAAATTTTAACCTTTGTCAAGAAATTTAAATATAGATTAGGAATTTTTCACCATCCGAGTTTAAAATTAATGTAATTGACCAAAAAATTCGAAGATAATATTTTGATAAATGTTTTTAGTATAAAGTATACGTGTACGTACACAAACGTCTATGTGAGCGTTTCGTTTGCCTCACACATGTTAAGAAAACTTACGAAAATGACTTCAATGTGATCTCTTTTTTATTAAATAGATAAACGGACTGGTAAAAAGGTCACCTGTTGGTATGTGGTCACCACTGACCGTAGATAATAAGTCTGTAAAAAATATTTATCATTCTTTACATCCCCTATTCCGTGTTGTGATCGTTAGTCTGTAGGATGTTTTGATATTATTTAAATTGAATTTACCGTAAACAATAAAAGCATATGAACGCATTCCTATTTTAAAAAAATATTTTTTTTTTTAAATTAACGTATAATTTTACTTTAAACATAGTTAAAACAAACTTATCTAGACACAGTTATCATTAAGATAACACCACGTCTAATTGATTGGGGTCACCTGTTTCATATTGAATGTGTTAAAATAAAACAATTTTTCATTTTTTGTAATAACAGATTTATTATATAATAATGAATAAGAAAGGTGTAGGACCTTTCTTATTTATATATTATATTACGGTCTGGAATTGAACTCAGTCTCAACCATGCATAGAGCTATCAACCTGTAATAGTACATTTCAAATATTTAATTTATTCTAGTAAATTGAAATATCTATTTGTAACTATACAAAAAATAATTATAAAACCGACTTTAAATATTGGCGGCATTTATATTACATTCTAAATTAACATGGTTATTTTTCTCGTGAACAAGACATTCGTAGTCGAAATATCGAGCTCCACCAAAGAAAAATAAAAAACATGGTAAATATCCCGTTTCAAATACGTGTGACATTTATATTGTTAACTTAAACTTTAAAAAAAAATCAATTCAATTAAATTCTTAATTTAATCTTAAAAAATAAATACTTTATCTGTCTCATCCGTCATTTTCTAAAACGTTATTGTCAAGAAACGAGATACAAATAAAAAGTTCTATATGATAATCACGAAAATGGTCTTAGACAGTTCATAAAACCAGAGGAATCCCGACCGCATACCAAAATCTCAATGGAGTTATGGATGAAGTATTCAAGTGCTCGATTTGTATTTATAATAATCGAGCTCGTCTTGAGCGATTTTGTCAACGATGGTCAGTCCCAACAGAGACTGGTCTCTGTTGGGACTGACCATCAAATTACGTAGGACATAAAATCAAAATATTCTTTATTTTAGTAGGCTCATAAAAGCACATTAAAATCCTCATGATACAGTGTTAAATTGAACGTAAAAATACCATCGGTTCGAAAATTAGAATCTCTTTATAAGTAAATAGATCTTCAAGATTATATGTAGACCGAACAGATCTTTTTTGCATATTATAGTGCATTTTCAGACTCTGGACCGTTACTGAGTAATTTACAACAAAAATACCGATAAAATATATCCAATAAAAGAAAAAAAATCACTCGATAAAGGCACATGTTGGATGATAGTCTGCCAAATAAGGAACCGTCAAACCGCATTAAGAAAGAACAACTTCGCCCAGCTGTGGACTTACCATAATCTGTACACTTATGTATAATAGGTACATTTATACGGATATAAGGCAGAACAGTAACACACTGCGTATTCATATGATTAATTGTTCTTACAACATTGTGCAAAAGAAAGAACTTAAATTAAAAACATACATACGTAAACTGCGCAGTAATTCCTCGCCTTAGGGCTTCTAAGGCGGTTTTTGTTTCCTTCCCTTCGTCCGTCTGTGCGTTGATGTATTACTAAGGCGTGGGTTCGGACGTCTTTGAAGTAAGATTCTAATACATTAAAAGTATTATTATTTCGCAGTATTTTGCGATTTAATATTTAGAATCACGATCTGTCAAAATGGTTTATTATATTTTTCTAATTGATAAAATATTTGATCTTTGATTTTAATTTATTTGATTCAAAGAAAGGTTCTACACAAATTGTCTATTTAAGAAAAACCTCTTAGTACTGTAGTATGGAAAGTTGTTTAAAGACCTTTTTTTATGAAGGCGAGCGGGCAAAAGCGCCAATTGATTTTACGACATTAGCGCTGTAAGAAATATCCAACATACTTCACCAATGCACCATCAAACTAGAATATGAAATGTTTATATCATTTATGCCTGTAACTGTCAAAAACTATTAAGTACGACTGGTTGGTATCAGAATATCAGATGAGAATATATATATGACGGCGCATGATGCGCCATCTTGTTTATTCATACTGGTTGGAAAAAAGGGTCAATGGGAGTTGAACGGCGCTCTAGTGAAGCGTCGAGTCGATGGTAGCGCGGCAGCCATCTTGAATCGACAGTTACATTCAAAATTTCCCGCGCGCCGAGTTTGCGACGAATCGCTAATTCCCAACACTATGTTTATTCTTTTGTATTTTATTAACGTTTCGATATTGATGTCTGTTGTGTAATTGATTTGTTTAATTAACAACTAACTAAATTTGTGGATCGTTCATATAAAATCGTTTGAATATACGCCCACTTATCTCGAATAATCCTGATATTGCCAATAAAAAGTCTATATATATATATTAAATAGTATACACGTGTTCATTTGAAATAAACACGCAGAAAACATATTCTTTAATAAGGAGAAATCTCCCACTGGGTTATATTAAACTAAGTCTCACCATTAAATTCGCCATAAACCGGTGATCGTTACATGTGGCTTATGACGTGATGTTATTACGTCATTAGGCACCATAGCTTTTACATTTCTTGTAATTTACCCCCTTTATTAAAGTGTTATGCATAAAATAACTACCTCATATCAATTTTATTTAACTTAATAGCTGAGAGCTTCATTTTGCACCACTCATGAGGAAAAAGCATCGGAGAGTAGGTACGTTACGAACGATAATAAAATTCGCTTCATTTCTCCAACTATTTTTATAATTGATCTCTTATTAGGAAATTAATATACTAAAATCAAAATATACTCTATTCAAGTAGGCTTTTATAAGCACTTTTAAATCGTCATTTAACAAACTATTTTAAGTGAAGCTGTCACCGGTTCGGAATGCATATTCTACCGAGATGAATCGGCAAGAAACTCAGTAGTTAGGTACTCTTTCTCAACATTAAGGAATATAAAGTAATTTTAGTTAAATACAATACTGCCTGGAAGTCAACAAGTATTAGCTCCAATCTTTTTTATCATCTATATAATCTTGTATTGAATAGGTATTTTTAACCAATTTCATTGAAGTTATGAATCGGCAAAGTTAAAAATATAGAAACGGATACCTTGCCCCTAGAAGGATTTATTGACTTTGCAGAGTCGGAAAGTTTGCGTTATAAGCTTATCCTTGCGTCTTGTATAAATATACAATGATTATCACTGATCCTATCAAAGAGATCAATGTTATAACTGTAAATATACGTAATATTGTTGGAAATATATTGTGACGCAACAGTGAGTATACCTACTTTGTTGAAATATCCCGAAGGGAGTCTGTATAGGCAGTATGATATAGTTATTAATATTGTTATATAGAAATTATATATATAGCAGATATTTAAATAGTATTTATTCTGAAGAAAGGAGCTATCCGAACTATACTATACTACAATATTAGTTCTTTTACGCGAAAATTTTAATGAAATATGGAGGTGTATGAACGGCTGCTTCACAATATACTTGTGATAATATAATTTTTATACAGAAGAATATACAAAAATATTACATAGAAGCTGATATACATACTATCAATACAAGAAATAATAACAGACTTGTTACCTCCTACTTTCCGTTTGCATACGATACAGAGAATGTTTTTGGGCAATGGTATACGCATATATAATAAGATATTATTTTATTAAGTTTATTTAAACTAAATTAATCAATAAATATTATTATTTATTAAAAGAAAAGTTTTTAAAAATAAACGCCTGGATTTAGGCTCAGGCTCAATCACGGGACGGACTCTGCTTGAGCACTAATTTTGAATAACAGCTTTGTAAATTTCTGTTTATTTTAAAAGAGCAACTATGCGAGTTTCTAGTAGTTTCCGAAACGGTGGTGGTGTTTTAATATTGACATTGACAATATGAAAAAACATCAAAAAGGTTTAAAAAAAAATCCCCGAGAATCAAGCGTGAAATCCGAAAAAATCACTAATTGAGTAATTATTTTTTAAAAAATTCGTTTCAGTAATTGTAGATTACTACACCCTAACCCTGAAAATAGCTATTTTACTCTATGTCGTTTAATAATAATTAAAAAAAAAACAAAAGTCTTCTATTACATATCAAATATATGTATATACATATATATTTTCCTGTAGCTTAGAGATTTGGCAATAAGTAGATTTTTTTTGGATTCAGTGAACGTTATTTATGTTCCAGTTGCTTTCATAATTCATTTATTACTATTTGTCGCCCGCTTTAGGGTTTTAGTTTGATACGAGACTGGGATCCGAGATTAGGTCCTTTTTTTTTTGGGATAAAAAGTAACCCATGTTCTCTTCCAGAATAATCTAGCTCTATGCCAAATTTAATTCGGATCCGCTCAGCTGTTTTGCCGGATTGAATAACAAACATACATCCATCCAAGCTTTTATTATATTAGTAAGATAAAATAAATAAAAAAGTATTCTTTATTCTATTCCTCGACATAATTAACTTCTACACCAAATATCATAAGCAACCGTTCCGTGCGAGTCTAATTGATTTACAAACATTTTATAAATGTTTATTAAAAACTTGCTTGCTTACTTTGTTTGCTATGTGTGCAAATAAACTTTTGTTTCTTTCTTTTTTAATATCTTTTCTTTTATTTTATTTTGTCCGTAATTTTTTTAAAAGAGCAAATTGCTTGCAAATTATCTTTCGCCGTGTTTGTTGTAATTGTTTTTCGCACACGTGTTACACAATGATATCATAGCTCCTAAATTTGAGCCATGGATCAGAATTTATATGCTCAGAGCATATAAATTCTCTACATACTGATCAAATTTTAAATAACATTTATTATGTTATATTTATAATATTTTTAATCGAGTATATTTATTACACTCGATATTTTTGCCATTATTAACAATTCCTTAAATTGCAATGCGTCACCAACCTTCGGAACTAAGATATTGCAAAAAAAGGAGAGGAAAGGTTAGCCCACGTAAGAGACATTTACAGACAGTTACTGGACTTTTTACTTTAACATGATAAGTCGAAACGTATTTTTTTTTTATTTCAATAATCTTGACAAATAGATAACAAGCAAATGGATCAACCTGGTGGTAAGTGATCACTTCCGCCCGTAGACATAGATATTGTAAGACACATTAACTATTCCTACGTCGCCATGCGCCCCTAATCTTGGGAGCTAACATGTAAGGTCCTTTTATTTACACTAGCTCACTCAAGGACCGCAACCTGAGTCAAACGGAATCTAACAATACTAAATATTGCTATTTGGCGGTAGAATAATATGTTCTGCTTACCACCAAGTAAAGAGAACATAAATATACCATAACGTATATATTACTTAATCATCATCTTCAAATATCTATGTATCAAATATTATATTTTTTTTTATGCCGGATCAATTTAAACCTTTACAGTAAAATATTATTGCTAGTATAAAAAATACCTTCTCTACTAGATCGTATTGAAGTTTTGAATATAATGTAAAGATGAGCTCGGCAAAATAGCAACATTGCAAAGCTGAGTCGCACAAGACTGAACACTAAATGTAAAAACTAAATGAAACCTCACGTCGTACAACTCATGTAAACCCATACAAGTGGAGACAAGCATGCCTCGATATTGTAAATATAACAAAACCTCAGAATAAGCTTGCATTTGATATTTTTCTTGATACAGATCTATTCAAAACTAGATGTGGCTTCAAGCATAATATTTACAGCATTTCCCTTGGGGCAGTCCTTCACCGGCAACACTAATAAACTAAGATTAAAATTTTATGCTGCGTTACAGTACTGCATTACTTACTGACGAGCAATCGCCTGTAATGTGACAATCTAAGATTCGATTTTAAGCATTCGCTTGCAGTTGAAACAGATGATTTTACGATGCCATATTGAACGGTAATGTTGATTCAATTATATTATTTACGTAATAAAAAACAAAAGTAAAGTTTTTTCACAACTGATTTAAAAGATTAGATTAATTCAGGATGTGGTGTTTTAGACTGAATCATTCGACCCATCAGTCAACTTTAAATAGATTACGCACTGTAATGCTAATTATTTTGTCTCAATTCATTTATAATTCGAAAATCGAATCGAACTGTCACAATAAAGGCAAATGCTCCCTTTACGTTCTTATAATAAAAAATATTTGTAATAACAACCAATTTCGAATCTAGGCAAAAAATGGACCATCTGTTACTTGTTGAGACAATAATACGGGGTCTTATATGTTTTAGAAAGATATACTATTACTCAAGGGGGAAGAAGTGTTTCAACTGAACTGAACAAACGAAATAGGTATATAATTGGGAATAGATGGGAAATACTCTTATTTTCTTCAGGTGATGCATACAGCTTAGATAGAGACGTATTATTTCATATGGATGTATAACTCCTTCTAATGTTTATTCAACATTAATATTGTAATGATATGTTATGGTTTGGCTGAGTGAACACTTTTATCATGTAAATAACAAGAATGCCTCTAAAAAAAAAAACTTAGATTCAATTTTTGTTGGCGACGTATGGCGCTACAAAATAGTTCTTGCATTTCTCTTGCCCATAGGAGTAGTTAAATTATTATTAGGTAGTCTATTTTCTCGTGTAAATGTGTAAGATATGAAATATATATATCCGGTTTACAATCTTACGAATCAGCAATTCATTTGAACGTATTTACGCCAATCCTCCGGTCACATCTGATTATAAAGTTAAGATTTAATTATATTATTATATTTAAAAAAAAAATCGAATTCATTTAATTAGTAAAATCGCTGAAAAAATAGCTTAAAATATCACAGTAACCAACAATAGATTAAAATTTAGTAATCATAAGTACGATAATTTATAATCTGTGTCAACAGTATCATCTTTACGATAAGTAATTTAGTGACAGGAAATAAACGAATAATCTAGAACCAAGATGGCGTCCTACGCAGGTTCTTAATCAGAGTACGATTTCATTATCATTAAGTCCCATGATAATGTACATATAAGTATTTTTAAAACTAAATGATAAAATTAAAGAAACAAAATAAAATTATGTTTACGTGTTGAGTTAATTTTACTCAAAATAATTTATTCAAGAACAATGTTTTTACACAATTCTCCTAACATATTTTTAATAAGCTAATTTATTTACAATGAACCTAGGTATATCTTATTATTTCAGAGACCGTAGAGCTGATTCGGAACATGAATTCTACGGAAAAGTACCAATCTTTAAAATACATTAGATTTAAAATATTAAATCGAGTTTTAAAAAAACTTTTAATTCTTCATACGAGATTTTCGTGTTTCGAAACGAAACTATGAAAAAAAAGTGTTTTTGTATGTTTATATGTTTTGTCTATAACGAATAAATAGTTGTCATAAAGTAGGTACATATCCAGTTTTGCAATCCAAGCCTAAATTCATTTGTAAATTCATAGTGTAGTGTAGTGTTGAAGATCGTTTAGATATGCCTCGTCTAGTAAATCTTATTCCACGAATATATTATTTTTAATACCGCACAATGCAGGGCCCGCTCCCGCCGTAAGACGACCTCGTTACACGCGGCTAATCCGGAACCGGCCGGTGCACTTTGTCTGTTTCCATTGCCTAGATCAAGCTTGGTTAGTATTATGAAAACAGTTTTAACTCACATACAAACAACGAAGTAGATATTTATATAAGCATGGTACGTTTCCATTGTTTGCGATTTTGGTTAAGAATAAATAAATAAATTATTCAAGACCGGGTAGAAACAAGCAGGAACATATAAATAATTTAATCTTAATAACGTATTTCGATATAAAGGTTATAATTGATTTGTAATATGTCATTATACGGGTCTAATTTGATAAATATAATAGATAAATTTATACATTTATGTATATATTATTATTTAGGTATTTGTTAGGTAATAATATTAAGGATTACAGATTTCATTTTTTTTTGTGACATTGTTTGGCGGACATTCATATGGGCCACCTGATGGTAAGTGGTCACCACCGCCCATAGACACCATAGACAAAGGCGCTGTAAGAAATATTAACCATTCCTTACATCACCTATGCCCTACCAACCTAGGAAACTAAGATGTTACGTCCCTTGTGCCTGTGATTACACTGGCTCACTCACCCTTCTAACCGGAACACAACGATACTGTTATTTGGCGGTAGAATAGAATAGAGTAGAATAGAGTGGGTAGAACCTATAGAATAGAGTATAGAATAGAGTGGGTAACCAACGGGCTTGCACTAAGCCCTACCACCAAGTGAATTGTGCTAGTGCTATTAATTTTACATACCTATAGTAGCTGCAATATCTCAGATAGAAATATTACAGAAAAAAATACATCTACCTACCATGTCACAAATACCTGCGATGGGGTAACTGTCCGCTTCATCTGAAAATCCGGGACTGCTGGAAATCAGTAAGAGTGAGCCAGTGTAACACTAGGACCAGGGCCCGATATACCATATAGCTTTTTGGGCTTCAGCCCAGGGCCCCATGGATTCAAGGGGATCCCAGCTAAGACAAGTCAAAGTCAAAAATAGACGATAATGCGAAAGAAATTTATTAAATTAAACAGATCGTATGGTTAGCAGCTCTGTGAGTCCTGCAATCAATCAAACCAGATCAGAATCAGATTCAGATATGTCTTAGGTGGGCCCGTAAGTAGTGTTAACCCAGGGCCCCTTTAAATTACGGTCCGCCCAGACTAGGATACAATCTTAATTGAGTTTGGCGCATTTGCGTATAAGATTTAACAGTTTTTTTAAGTTCATGTCGTATCTAAAATATATTGATATAGAATCATTTCTACAGTCAGTAACTAAACAATACAATCATTTAATAGTCAAAAAGAACGCTGGAAATTTAACTACTTATAATTTAATATCTTTTAATAAATATTAAATCAGTTAATGATTTCACGGAGCGTGATTTTGTAGATACACCGTTATCAATATTAGCTTTCAAAGATTAAGTGTGTATCATATTGATAAGACTTACTAATAATTATGTAACTTCGTGAATTTTAATATTTTTATTAAATTAAAGTAATAAAAAATGTAATTCTATAATGTTTTGTGTGTGGGTGTATTGCTTTTAAAAATATATCGTTTCTGATAATTGAATAGTTGCCGTAATTAAATCTTATAATATGAAATGAGCCATTCTTACATATAGGTACATGTATTTCAGTAACGGTTCGAAGTATTTGGCTATTTTTAATTTAGATAATACTTTTGGTTTTATTTATTTAATTAAAGAACATTTTTCAAACATTCATGAAGCGGTTATGCGCAGATGGTACGATTGCCTTGAAGATGCCCATTCACTCTATACTCGAAGGTACCCATATTGTAGGTGGTGGGGAATACAGAGGGCGGGGTGTATTCAAGATCTTGGCGGTGCGTATCAGAAAAGAGGAAACCAATCGAACAATCAATCAAACTAAAACACAACAGTACAGTAACAGTATTGCTGTTTAACGACAGAATATCTGACGAGTGGGTGGTACCTACTCAGACCTACCAGCTAGTAATATTAGCAGATAAATCAGCTTGAGGCGTGGGTGTCCATATTATTTTACTCCACCGACTAGTATGTTTGAGTCAAATCTTGAAACTGAGTTTAAACCAGGTTTTTTTAGTGTACAGCTTTTAGCAATAAGTTTAAAATTACCATTAAATAAGGTTTTCAATTAAAAGTGTTTATTAATTTATTATATTATAAGCTTGATTGTATCATTGTTGCGATGGATAACATTTGAGACCGCAAGCCCCGAGGCCTTGAATTCATCACACCGTGCCTTGGAAAGCACGTAAAACGGTTAATTGATCTTTGAAGGAGATATCTTTTGTAAAAGACCACTACTGTTGAAATCAGCCAGGAGGACATCAACTTATCATATAGATTAGGTAAACTTGTCATTAATTTTGATAAATATATAATAAATATAATAAGCGACTTTTATTTTGAGGATCCTGCTGTTTATTGTTGACCTTGACGTTGCCCACAGTTAGGCTAAAGCCTCCTTTTCTTTTAAGGAGAGGATTTAGAGCTTATTTTCTTCTCCAATGCGATGATTACGGGTTCAAGCACAGGCAGGCACCACTGAATTTTCACGTGCTTAATTTGTGTTTATAATTCATCTCGTGCTCGGCGGTGAAGGAAAAAATCGCGAGGAAACCTGCATGTGTCTAATTTCAACGAAATTCTGCCACATGTGTAACCGGGTTGGTTACACATATGGCAGAATTTCGTTGAAATTAGAGCATTGGAGCAGCGTAGTGGAATATACTCCAAATCTTCTCCTCAAAGGGAAAGGAGGCTTTTGCCCAACAGTGGGACATTTACAGGCTGTTAATGTAATGTTACATACATTAAATTAACAGAAACAACTTTCGTAAAATCTGCGTGTCTCGACATTGACTAAAGCTACATCAATGCTTTAGAATTACGAGACTTTCAATAAAAATAAAAGTATTTAAAAACAGAACCCGCACCGGCGAAGCGCTTAGTCCCGCTGTTGCTCTTAAAAAACTATTAAGCAGCTTTTTTTAAACCTCACGACACGTTGCCGACGCGACGACGGCACGATATTAATTTCTTAATGATGAACTACTTTTGCTCTTCTTTTGAAATCACTAATATACGAGTACGTATAAAGCGTAAGGAAAACAACTTGTTTTTTTGTACTTAATCTATTTTATATTTTAATTCATCAATAAATTCTTGTTGGTTAATATTATGACAATATGCCAAAAGATCCTCCTGATAGAATGAATACCTTACTCTCATAGTCCAATGGACGGCAATCTCCAACGACTCCAAGCCGCTACTGAAAATTTATTAACAGCAAAACTTATGAGTCCGACTAGGAATTTGAACCAATTTCTTTAAAATTGGCAGTTTTATTATACAAACATACATGTATGATAGCGCAAATATAATAAAAAATATTGTAAATAAATATTACAGTAATTAAAGTAAAAATATGTAAGTATGGCACTTAGCCATCATGCAATTTGAAGCTGATACATAAAAATATTTTACATAAGTTCAATATTGTATTTATTTATTTATTCTACACTAATAAAACGGATCATTCGATTGTGAAATATCGTAGTGTGAGAATCGAAATAAATGATTGACGGAACTCTGTTTTAAATCTATTATAGAAAATACATATTTAATTTTAGAACAAATCCAGCTGCGCGATTATCATTTGGATAATCGATATCGATATACCTAACCATATGATAGATAACTTTGATTTTCCCCTTAAATTCAAATTAACAGTAATAATTGTATAAGATTTTGTTTGAAAAGTAAACAAATAAGCTTCAGATATAATAAATTTATAATATTTTTTATACTTAAAATAAATCGTATCGCAGTCGTGCCCTAGTTACTTAAACAACCCTACGATCTGACGAACGCATTCATAGCGTTATTCGAGTAATCATTGCAGCAACCATTCTGATAATTGCTGCTGTATTTAATGTACGCAGAGAATAATGGACGAAACAACAAATGCTCTCTCAATTTATTGACTCGACTACTTTGTCGAGTTTTTTTTTTTTTCAATAAAATCGGTATTGTTTATGGTTTATTTCCGTGGTGGATAAAATAAACAACAAAATAACTATTCTTTATTACTTTGAGAGACTTATTTATACATGCCGCCTAAAAGTAGTCTGTATTTACTGTTCCAGACACAAGGGACATAAATCATCATTTAACTAGTTTTTATATTGTAAAAAAAATCAAATATCAAAATATATCTTATTCAAGTAGGCTTTTACAAGCACGTTTTAATCGTCATTTATCAAACTATATTAAGTAAAGCTACCACCGGTTCGGAATGTAGATTTTATCGAGAAGAACCGGCAAGAAACTCAGTAGTTACTCTTTTTTAACATCTAAGAATACAGTTGTAATGTAAACAGCTAATTCATGGTATGTTTAATTTTTTTGTAGTAGGTACTATACCTACCTACCTACTACAAATAAAATACCACTGACCGTCAGGTCAACGTTATACTCCTCTTAAATTACCCCCAAAATACGAATTCTCACAACATGTCACCTTGATACCAGACATTGACGGTATAACACTTTATCTCTTGGACATTCTGACCACTGATCAAATCAGATTTTATTTTTCAACCATAACTTCTAGTGATTATATCGTCACATCAAGTCTCCACTCTCGTATATTTCTTAATAATTTGTAAAATTTTAGTTTAATAGTACACTATTTGATAACTTTTTATTTAGATTTGTAATTTAAACTCATTTGCTCGCATTATAATGTATTGCTTACTTTTGGAAACTGCATTGGTCAATGTTTTGTCTTTGTATTGTTTAGCATTAGCATTAGCAGCCCGTAAATGTCCCACTGCTGGGATAAAGGCCTCCTCTCCCTTTGA
Organism: Vanessa atalanta; assembly: GCF_905147765.1. Taxonomy (NCBI): domain Eukaryota; kingdom Metazoa; phylum Arthropoda; class Insecta; order Lepidoptera; family Nymphalidae; genus Vanessa; species Vanessa atalanta. The sequence goes on along the minus strand of NC_061886.1, from coordinate 11,405,726 downwards.
GGAGGAGGTTTGGAGCATATTCCACCACGCTGCTCCAATGCGGGATGGCGGAATACACATGTGGCAGAATTTCGTTGAAATTAGACACATGCAGGTTTCCTCACGATGTTTTCCTTCACTGCCGAGCACGAGATGAATTATAAACACAAATTAAGCACATGAAATTTCAGTGGTGCCTGCCTGGGTTTGAACCCGAAATCATCGGTTAAGATGCACGCGTTCTAACCACTGGGCCATCTCAGCTTGTATTGTTTAAATAAGTATATTGATTCATACTGCTTGTTTTCTTAACAAAAAATAAATACATGTACTAGAAAAAACTATGGATTTTAATGAAATCTATTCTATGTATTTAGTACTATTAAGTTACTCATACGTTATCTCTTGACGTATTTTCAGAAAACGCAAATCCAATCAAACACTAAGAAACCAAGAGAGACAGGTAGTATCTACTTCATTAACTAGTAAGACATATTCCTCTCAGTACTGTTCCCCGTCTCGTGAAATATCTTTCCTCCAAACTCTCTGACTTGCGCAACTGGATTTCCAGGCAATCGGTCATTTAAAATAGACGACGGCTCTTCTGATTTAATGGATATCAACTCCAGTGTACCTCCGGGAACTGTTTCGTTTGCTAGTGTTGTTGCTGAATATCAAAGATATTTTTATTTTGAAAGGTTTTGATAGAATGCGTTTGCTTGACCCTTAAGGAAGTGTCCAATCGAGGCAACGCTTATTTCGTCAAGTTTAACACTAAAAAAATTAATCACGACCAAAATTAATCACTTCACCTTTTTACTACTGCTCTACTTTCCCAAATATGTCCATTGGACTTTTTAGTATCAAAAACCCATACAAATTAAATTTAGGGAATTGTATAGAGTGCAAAACAAAAAAACAATGAAACGAACTTTTGAAATTACGTTATATTAACTCTAAAATTCCGTACCGTTAACATAAAAATAAATGTCGCGCGACGAAGCGTGAATAAGCAATCATTTATAAATATGAAATATTGGAAATTATTAATAAAAAAATGATATTTTAAAAATATATTTTATTATAACTTTAATACAATATTACTTAAATGTACATTAGCCAACATCATTCGATTACAAACATGCGTTTGATACACAAAATTATAATATTAGTCATAAAATAGATTAAGTAATTAAACTCAATGAATGTCTTTAGAGACGTCCGTCAATCGTTAACGAATAGCACATTCAAATCGTAGTTAATGGAATATTTACATAAATACAATAACTTTAAACATTATAAAACCAATTATATAATTTAATATATAATTTCTAAGTGCTAGATTTTTAATTTAATCATTGATTTTAACACAATAATAGCGACACTCCACTTAGTGTGGCGTAGCTTTGGTTGCACAGATGCGACAAAAAAAGGCAAAGATGAGAAATGACGTATTTCCGTCCTTTTATCGCTTTTAGCAAATATCAAAGAAGAATGAATGGAAAATCTTTTTAATTTAATGTTCAATCTATACGACGAGTTGTCACGTGTGTCGTCAGACGCTAGCGAACCAAGTGAGTGTCACCTTAATAGACGCAAGTTATAATAGTTTCGAATTAAATATTTACTAAAACTTTAATATTCATTATAACGCATATGAAATAATTTAATATTAAAATATGTATAATTATTTAAATATTTGATTTCAATAGAATTTACCCGACATAAATTATGTAATAATATTTCAGCTTTTTAAATATTATAGATTTCTTTTTTATTGTAATTTAAACAATCCTCCCTTACAAATTGTACAAATTCTACTGAAATTGATATTATATAGTGTTACTAGCGAGCGTATACGAGGTTAAGGGGAGGGGGAATTTTTGAGGTAGAAGCAAAATTAGATTACAATTCAAATTTAAATTTATTTTTACGATCCATTTTACAACTTATTTTACGTCGATAGTTAACTAATATAATACGTTTTAATTGGCTAAATAGCTGGAGGCTCGGTTAATATGTTAGGTATAAATGTATGTATGTACATATGTACAAAACACATACTAGTTTAAGCAGTAACTAGTGAAATATGGAAAAGTTACAGCTGCACCAGCTCGATGCTCACACATGAAAAGGTCTGCCGTTTCGACAATCGGATCGACTGATAGCAAATGAATGCTCAGCTGGAGGGGGAGGAAGTTATATTTGTTAGGAACATCTCGGAAAAAATAGCTCGGGCCTCCGTCGTCCCCTTCGAGTTCACCGCTGCTGCGGCTGCGCCCGCAGCTGCGCGGCCAGCAGGAACAGCATCTTGAGGCCGGGCAGGAAGGCGGCGGCGGCGGCGAAGTCGGGCCCCGTGGCCAGCGCCGCCACGGCCGCCAGGGCGCGCGCGTGCTCGCCCGCCGCGCCCGCCGCGCGCGCCTCGCGCAGCTGCGCCAGCGCCGCCTCCGACAGCTGCGCACACCCGCCCGCTTACCGCCCGCCTCTACCTCACCGCCCGAGCGCTACCTCGGACACCGATCTGCGATCGGCTAGTTTGTGTCGCTGACACTCAGCAGAACGTTACTGCCGAGTTTACTTAGCTGAGCGTCCCCTCGGTGAATGTCCTCAGAGTATTGTTTGTTGGTTATACTGGCCTCGGTTCGGTCGTATCGCTATCTTAGTATGGTACATTTTTATCGAAAAATACTCACGCTACTACTGATCACATACATACACTTTAATTATAATAAAATTATATGATAATTAGTTTATCATCGATGACTCACCCTATGTTCCCGCAGCATGTCGTACAATGTCTCGAGCCTTCTTTGGACATCTTCTAGTTTCCTCTTCATTTGCTGGAAAGAGACGAGAACCATAAATATCATTTGTCCGAGACTGATGGTTTAATACCAATAAATGAGCGTACAGATAAAGTATGACCAAATAAGATCATTTTTAATTCCGCGGCCAGGACAACTACTTGTAACTACTGTTATCAAATACTTGGATTCATATTTTAATACACTATAATTTTACTAAACATAATTATGTACCTAGTAAAGGTAAATATTTATGAAATGTCTCTGTATAATTGCGACCATCCAATACCAGTTTTGTTTTCCTATAGTTGTAAATATTTTACTCAACACAACATTTTGTGTTCAATCTTACCTGATTGGTAGCCTTTTCGGAACAGGCATTGCGGAGGGAATCAAAAACAGTTTGCAAGTCGACGTATTCCGCGGGGAGAGGACCCTTCTGTACCGGCGCCGGCTCTGCTGGAGCGGGACTCTCCACCTGGTAGCGATAGCAGAATTATGAGATTCGATGATTCTATTGAACATTTATTTCTTAATGTTGTTTTGTTTGATAAAATAGACGAGCAAGTCGTTTTGACGGCGAGTGGTGACCACAGTTCAGACATTGGCGCTGTAAGAACCACCACCAACCTTGGCAATTTAGATGTCAACTTGTGCCGGTAGTTACACTGGCTCACTCGCCTTTAAACCGGAACACGACACGTGTGGTGATGAGTACCTAGAGAACCTAACTAGACAGGCTTGCACAAAACCCTACCGCCAAGTAATCTTTGCCACTTTTATCAGATTTGAATTGTTTTTTACTCAAATATCTACAAATGTATTTAAATCAGTTTGTTTGTAGATCTCTGGATTGATTCTATTATATGAGGTATCATTTCATTCGTCTCAATTGTGACAGTAACGTAGGTTTATGACAACAAATTTACTCCTAAACAGATAAAGGGCGCCACTAAAGATATAATTGAAGATTTGTCCATTTTTGTGTCCCGTTGGCATTTTTTTAAAGTAATTTATCTACAATACCATACAATCAAATAATGGTTATTAAAATTTAAAGCACCAATTGCTAGTCAACGGGAATCTCACCTGTTGAGGATATCCTGTTTGCATTGCCGGCTGGTACGACCCTTGGTACTGCTGATCGGCATACTGTCCAGGGTACTGGGTCGTCTCACCGGGGTACTGCCCCATTTGACCAGGATACTGTTGCTGTTGGCCAGGGTATGAAGCCGGCTGACCCGGATATTGAGCCTGTTGACCGGGGTACTGAGCTTGCTGGCCGGGATATTGAGATGTGGGTACTAATGGCACGTATTGGGGGGGCTCAACACCGAATAAGGGATGCGTGATCGGAGCTTGTTGTTGGATCTCTTGTTTTGGCTGAAACAAATTGAATATTTCAAACATGCCATGTTTTATTCAGGTCATTTAAAGCATTAACTACTTTTAGTAATATGTATAAGTTCAAATCTGATCGAAATCAAAAATAAAAACCTAATAAAACATTTTTAGTAGTACAGGTAAATACATACAAAAACATTTCCTTTTGCTTTTCATAAGCATTGTTATATAATACTGAAACCTGTAAAATTATTTATATGTATAGATAGAGTGTCGCTCTACTAAAGAACTTAACAACCAAGCCTATTATTATCTTGGTGTACGTGACAGCTACGCTTGATATTCGGAAAATGTCATACTTTTTAACAGTGTGCATTGTGTGTGTGTTCACTGTTGACACTTATTCTGACAGTCTATCTAGACATATAAGTAATCAAAGACTAAAACATTTATGAGATGAAACTGCATCGACCCAATACTGATATAATCAAGAAACAGTTTCACTACTAGACAAAAAAATCTCTTCCCGGTGAGCTGAATCCACCGCGATATCACACTACTTATAAAAAAAAACTTAAAACAAAATTAGTTATAAAGATAAAAAACCAAAAATATCGGTACACGTGAGGGAAGTGAATATGTAGATGTGACGATAAAATAACAAGTTTGAACATGAATTTAAAATTTTACTTTAATCGCAACGAAAAAAAGTGTAACTTCAATAATTATTTTATTCACCAATTGAAAACAATTGGGTTCGTTAGAAACTATTGATCTGAACTTAAACCAAAATCCCCTAAGATATAAGAGCGAAGTAACTTTCTGAATTTCATAAATAATTCTTAAATTACATGTAAGGAGAAAATTATTAAAAGCTGTATTTAACCATACTAAATCGACAAAGAAACAACGAAAAGTATTCTTTATCCAAAAGTCCTTTTAGCAGTTTCCGATTAAGGTCAATTTACCACCGATTCGGAATTCTACCGACGAAGCTGTGAAGAAACTCAATGGTAACTAATTCACCAATTAAATTAGATACTTGTTTTACAATTTAATTATTTACCTGTATGAAAATCAACCAACACTAACTCCACGCTTTATTATCACCTTTACGGCATTTCATCGCGTAAACAGTCTCATTAACATTGTTAAGGAAAGAAAACTCAAAGTCATTCCCACTCAAACATGCGGGCTCACTCTCACCGCGGGCTACCTCGTAATGTCGCCTGTGCTCTATAATGTGGCTCCACTGGCGAGTGCCCGCGTGTAGCGCCGACATGTCCTCGTGCCCAAAGCACTACACCGTCGCCAACAAATACTCACTTTATATTTGCTACGCGCAGACGAGATATTATACGACAAAATTCAAATTTATCTGGTTTTGTTTTTATTTTACACGGATGGACATTTTAAACTAGGCAGCGAATCACCTTATTATTTACATTTAAAAATAATAAATTTCATACAAATGTGACAATATTTTATTTTTTCTTATTTTATTTCCGTTTTTTTTTTTATTATAGTCAATCGAAACGTCGTCAAAAAGGGGCTTCAATAGCGTTCCCGCCTTGTTTCAAAACATCCACCTGTATGATCATTACATAATAATCAAAAAGTTATCAATAATAAGAATATTGATAACACGGTATCCTACGGTTCGACACTGACGTTATAAAGAAGTAAAACAATTTTGTTACCAAATTAATAATGCATATAAACCTCACCTTGGGCCTCGAGGTCAACATGGGGGGGTCGTTCCAGCCGGGCGCCGCCGGCTTGGGCGCGGGAGCGGCCTCCGCCGCCTGGTAGTAGTTACCGTTCACCGACGGGTGCATGGGATTCAACGTCGCATTGTTCGACTGGTTTAACGTGTTCATCGGATTTAACGGAATCATGGGATTTAACGGCGCCGGATTTAATGGATTCATCGGATTCAACGGCGCCGGATTTAATGGGTTCATCGGATTTAAGGGTGCTGAATTTAATGGGTTCATTAATTGGGGAGGATTCGATTGATAATTCTGTTGCTGGTTGATGGGTGCGAAGTTATGACTGGGCACGCTAGCGGCACTGTACTGATCCGGTATGGGGCTGTTGTACCCGTAGGAGGGGGCCTGGGGTGGATTGTTAAAGCTATATTGATTGTAAAGAGGTGCGGACTGAACCGAGGGATCGACTTTGTATTTCGAACGACTTGTGATTCCACCTGTAGACAATTAAGTTTACTGTATCGTCATTGCGCAGAAATTATACGATTTTATGAGTACGCATATGAAATGATATCGTCGTTGCTGCCTTCAATAATAATACATATAAGTTACATACCAGGCTGTGAAGAGACACTCGCGGGGCGTGGCGGGTGAGAGCTTGCGGACCAACTCTGAGGCTCGTGGGTCGCTGCTGGGGGTTCTATAACGAATAATTATTTTATGAAATATGAAGCAACTACAACATCACATATATTACTATGATCCCAATGTAAGTAGCTAAAGCACTTGTGTTATGGAAAATCAGAAGTAACTACGGTACCACAAACACCCAGACCCAAGACAACATAGAAAACTAATGAACTTTTTCTACATCGACTCGGCCGGGAATCGAACCCGGGACCTCGGAGTGGCGTACCCATGAAAATCGGTGTACACACTACTCGACCACTCAGGTCGTCAATATGAAGCAACTGCCTCTTTTAGTCTTCTGTCCAGCTTATAAGGCTGTTGAATCCGAGGACCTGAAGTCACATCAGTACCTAATTTTTCTGACAAATAATTCTTACTATCAGCCCAAAGTATGAAAGTTTGGGAATATTTCCAATCCAATATTTTAAGCTTTTCTGAACTCTTCTGTCGTGTCGAATAGTCTTACCATTAGACTAATGGATTAAGATAATAATAAGTATATCGGCGGTTTAGTGCACCACTTTATGCGTTTAAATATACTCATATATAGAAATAATAAAACATATTTGTAGCGTGCTCACTTATTTAGTATAGACCTATTCACTCAAATTATCGGCGGGAATTAGTACGTGAGCGATACCCGTGCTTACAAGATATCTTAGTATGCGTAAGACAATCAACGTAAGAGTAAAAATAGTAAAAAAAAAATACAAATTAGATTACGACGTGGAGGGCGGAAATTCCTCAGTAAATAGATCTATAAACTACTTACGCATTTTGTAAGCCCCAATGTTTTCATTGTTTGCGAAGTTCGAGTGAGTGCTCACTGTACGCGCACGCGTCGACGTCTGCTGCTGCTGGTGCTGCTGCTGGTACTGCTGCTGCTTCTGATATCAACAAATATAGAATTAGTTTAGAGTGGGCGCTGCACCCATCGGACGTCGACCAGTCGAGAGTGTCATGTCTAATATTCAGTGGACGTCGGTGCAACAATCCAGTACGGATTGTGTCGGCCCGGCCAGGCGGCCCCGCGACGCACCATCGACCTAAATAGCATATAAAAGAGCGGCGACCTGGTCCCGCGAGGCCAGCGCGGCGTGCAGGCGCTCGCGCAGCTCGGAGCGCGCGCCGCGCAGCGCCGCCAGCGCGCTGTGCAGGCAGCCCTGCGCCGCCACGCGCGCCGCGTAGCGGCTCAGCAGCGCGTCCAGCTGCCCGCCCTCCTGCCGCGAGACCGCACGGTCGTTACTAATCGAGGTAGCACGATATTATTGTGATTTTTACGACTCCGAGGCGGAAGGAGTCGCCAGTGAAACGGGCGGAGACGCAGACCTGGGCGGGTCGGCCCTGCACGGCGGCCGCGGCGCGCATCAGCAGCGCCAGCTCGGCCTGGCGCGCCAGCTCGGCGGCGGCGGGCGGCGCGGCCCGCAGCGCGCGCGCCGCCAGCGCGTCCCCGTGCGCGCCGCACACGTAGCACAGCGCGGCCGCGTCGCGCAGCGCCGGCTCGCTCTCCGCCGCCAGCTTGTCGCCCAGCACCTCTGCACAGGGACACATGTAGTCGGCGGGCGCGGGCGCGGGCGCGGCTCGGGCCCGGCGGCTCGCACCCACCGCAGTAGTGCGCCAGCGCGCGCGGCTCGCAGTGCGCGGCGAGCGCGGCCAGCGCGTGCCTCCAGGCGGCGGGCGCCACGGCGCGCAGCAGGCCGTCCCAGGCGCCGCGCAGCAGCGCGCCCGCCACCAGCGCCACGGGGTCGGCGGCGCGCGCGCTCAGCTGCGCGCGCTGCACGCGGTACTGCAGCTCCGGGCTGCCTGCGGCGACACATGCGCGGCTACAGGGCGACGCTCGCGAGTGCCTCGTGCTCGACACGTGTGTGTCCGAGCCCGTTACTCGAGAGCGTCACTTTGAGCGAACATAAGAGATTTACCTAACGAGGCGATGATGAGCGCATCGGATACTCTTTTCGCCTCGAGGCAGAGGTCGACGGCTTCCTCGATGTTGCCGCACACGAGCGCGCGGCAGATAAGGCTCGTTGAATCTGTACAGTCATCGTTATAGATATTTAATAAAAAAAATTGATTGAAGCAATAGCGATCGAATGATTTTATTAATAACGAGATACATAATCACTGCTGTTGCACGAGTGACGTGTAAAAGAAGGTATTCTGAATATATGCTGTTCTGGATCTGAATATATACATAACAAAAAAAAATACTAATTTTTTACTAATTTTTCCAGTAAAACTAAGTCACTACTACTAGGTAGTACCCCCATGCCACCCTGCTTTCTTTTTGTAAAATAGCCAAAAGATCTAAAGACGAACACCTCATATATCCTCAATTCAAGGCGCATCACGCACGAACGCCTTTAATCTTACACTCTTTTAAAATTCGAGCACGAGGGTGACAAAGACTCAACCCCTTCCCCTCCCGACCCCTTATCCAGGCGTACGCGGGTGTTTATCCAGTTCCAGTAGTAATTTTTTTTTTGTTTGTCCATTATCGTTAGGGAATATTAAAAAACAAATTTACCGTCACCGCTCGGTATGACGACGTTAGTCACAGTCGGTTCGAGGTCTATGCTTGCGAGCTTCTTTTCGATCAAGGTTTGAGCATCCTATAAAAAAATATAACCATTAAGAATACAATATTTCTATGATCCAAAGATCTTTAACGTAGTCATGTATACTTTAAAGATATTAAACTAGGAGTAGGAGAAATTATTTACAAGTCCTGTTTGACCTACGGTCATTATAAGCTTGTCACGTTAACATCATTATGAAGCGGACGAGTCATCATCGTCACTATACATACCTGAATATACTGGACATATTCAGTGACACCAGTATAGAGTTGATCCTATTACGTTGGTCACTCTATTTCATCGACAACAAATCATTACAAAATAAAACAATTTTAACTAAACTAAAAATGAAGTTTTATGAGTTAAATAAACCAAAAAAATTAAAACCTCAAAGTATCAAAACTATTTATTTTTATATTTTAATATCCAACTTACAGATAGGTCCGTGCTTGTGTCCGTTGACAGTTCCGCTTCGGTCTCAGTGCTTTCTCCCTGTGTCGTTAGTGTGACAAGTTTGACAATTAGTGCACGAAGATTATGAGCTTGTGATAAATTTGTGTTGCGACTTTAGCATAGATGTTAAAGTATCACATATTAGCAGTCACATATAAGTCATAGTGCACCGTATTATAAAAAACTCAAATGGAAACAAAAACTGAAAACGGTCTTACGTTTGACAGCTTATATGGAGTAAGATATAACTTTACACTAGCGTCTAGCTATTTATATCACACACAAGTTTATTTTAAGGGTTACGTTCTATTAATCAAACTATTTTAATGAAATTTTAACATTAATAAATATAGCAACACTGGTATATAAACGACTATATCTATAATGCAATGGACACACGTGTATTACTGTAAAGTTAAATATGACATGTTTATAAAAGAAATCATGGTTGGAAGGAACTAATAGTTTAGGAAAAGTGTTCAAACGTGTAATTAGATAGAACCCATACATCCCAGTTTAATGGAACTTTAGCCCTACAAGAATGTTCCTGAAATAAACTTACTCTACTGAGTCCGAAGTTGTCCTGTGGGGCGCGTGGTTCATTGTTCGGTTGACTCTTGAACTTTGACGATATCTCTTCTTGCTTGAAGCCTAATACAATAAGATTTAATAATTAATGGCTTATGATAACCACAGACTATTAGATAGTATTTATTTTTAATATGTAACAGCTTCCGTCTCGTTTTCCTACACTCTGTGGGAGTGATTTCGTGAAAAGGGACGGAGGTGGACAACAGAGAGGGGCGGAAGCGCGCTCTTTGTTTGGCCAATGAGGGCGCGCCTCCAAGGTTCCGAGAGGAGGTGATATCGATGTTGTGTGAGCTGTCAGACGCTACACATCATCGGCGACTATTAAGGCTCGTTTTTTTTTTTTAAATTCAAATAATTTAGAAAATGAGCTAAGGAAAAATTCATTCAGACGTGACTATAAAATTTTACTTAAAGATGATATTTTTTAAAGAACTACATTTTTCCTGAGCAAAACTAAACTGAGTACGATTTTTTTCATAATATAAACAGCTCACCGAGCAAGTTCAGTATCTCGGTCCGGTACGTTGGAAGGAAGTTGGCTCGCAGGAAGAACCACGTGAAGCGCTCGTGTTGGTCCGTCGCCGCGTCGCCCTTCACACGACAGTATCTGAAAAAAAAACATTACATAAGAGATGCCTCGTTTTTCTAGTAACTCGTTTGCCTCTCTCTACAACTAGCTCTTCATGCTAACATCTATTAGCTGTTGATGTTCCTTATTTAGCTGGTGTTTGAATGATTATATTGCAAAGTCTCCAAGTGAATCAGAGCAAGTTTAAACACATAAAAACCCTGCCTAGCGTGGACTACAAAATGTTCCGCGGCATTTACCTCGGGGATATATATATGTAATAATACAAATGACCTTGTGAGAGCCTCCTTGAATAAATATATTTCGATTTTGGTCCCTTTCACCGGATAAGATAATATTTTTCTATATGTTATGAATCTGAATAAATATATATGAAAATATCAATAATAAATAAATAGAAATACACTCACTCAGCCAATTTCTCCGCAGCCCCGGGCTCCTGGCTGAGGGTTAGTCCTATCACGGTGTCCAACTCGAACGCCTTTTCGACTATTTCTGGTTCACTCACTACCTACGAATTATTAAAATATATAGCAATATAATATATATATCAAAGAAAAATTACGTATCAGTTTGAGATAAAAATATATAATTACCTGGCTTACGTATACCAGCTTGTGTGAGTCGGTCTCTTGTGGGCATTTCTCGAATGTTACTAATTTTCCACCGAACTGCAATACAAACATAATAAAACATATAACAACTTATATTTCATTCGAAGCTAAAATAAAAAACTTGTGAAGTGTGAGTGTCAGCCATAAAAATGCAGCGGAATACGAATGCATATCTTTAATTGTGTAGTAAATCTGCAATGAATTTATGTGCGTAGACTTTGAATGTTCGATATGGATAGTGCACAGTGCGCCACGAGCGGCGTGTAACGACAGTGTGCACGATGTGTGACGTGTGCAGCTAGTGCGACGTGCGACGTGTGCGCTGACCGCGAACTTGGCGGCGGCGGGGCGGCGCATCCAGCGCGGCGCGCGCGGCGGCTGCGCGGGCGCGGCGGGCGGCGGCGCGCTGAGCTGCACGGCGGGCAGCGCCGCGAACGAGTCCGCGCCGCCGAACGAGTCCATTATGTTGTTGGTGCTCGCGCTGCTGCCGCCCTGCGGGAGAGAGTTGCGACTGACTACTGTAGGAAGCGACGACTGTCACTCAAAATGCGACCACATTTGCATGTAATTTCACTGACTCCCTCGCCAGTCGAAGCTGAGCTCGGCAATACAAAGCATCGCTCCAAGAATTTAGAATAACAGCGTCCTCGACGGTCGGTACTTACCGCTGCGCTGCTGGTCGCGAACAGCGTGTGCAGCGCCAGCGAGTGGTCGAAGGAGGCGGCGGCCAGCAGGCCGGGCTCGCGCGCCGCCCACGCCACGTCGAACACCCACGCCGACTGGCGGTTCACTTCCACCACCAGCTCACCGCCCTGTCGGGCAATACGATAAACGAGTTAATAATAGATTATTGAATCTTTTGATATATGTTTGTCTTGTAGAAGTAAAGCGACACTAACCGGTTTGGTGTTGTTCGGGTTCCAGGCGAGCAGTCTCCCGTCTCGTCCGGCCGACAGCAGCAGATCGTGGTCGTGCCGGCTCCAGGACAGCGCCAGCGCGCCCTTCTCGTGTCCCTCCAGGGTCGCCAGCGGGGACGCAGCCAATCTAGAAGACATTGAGTTTAATATCTAGTCAGGTGCTTGTTTAATACTAGTAAGAAGTCATTACAGCTAATATATAAGCCTATCAAATAAAGCCATTATATTTATTATAAAATCAATCAATCAACTGCAACATAAAATCCACACAAACGAATAGGCGAAGTGGAATAAAAGCATACGCATACCGGAGGTCCCAGAGCTGCACGACGGGCGCCTGGTCGTCCTCGGAGGCGACGCACAGCTGCGTGGCCACGCCGGGGTGCCACGCCAGCGCGCGCCAGCGCGTGCGGAACTGCGAGTCGCTGCGCAGGGCGAGCGGTTGGAATTAGCACATGAGCAAAAATATTATTTAATCTACTCGACGGAAAACATCTGCAAGGAATTACAGGCAGGAAATAGTAGGATCAAAATTCTTACATACTATGTTCAACGTACCTCAACTTCATAATAGGTTCATTCTTTCTGAGATCCCATACTAAACATCTCGTAGCAAATGTGGATCCTAGAATATGTTGTACCTGAAACGAATGAAACCCTATGATCAAAATGATGAATAAAAAAATATGTATAAAAAGATAGATATAAGGCAATTATTTGCAATGGCGTGGTCCTAAAGTTATATTTAAACTTGTAATAAAACAAATCTCAATTGAACCCTTTAACTATTATTGACATAATATGACATTCGTATACTATTTCATATTACCTGCTGATTCCAAGCTAGACCCTGGACATGGTCGTAAGGTTGGCTTCGATTGCCGGGTGCCATTGGCTGACTTGTGTTGTTAAGGTCCCAGATAAAGATTTCACTGTCTGACGCACCGGAAGCCAAGAGATTCTTCTGATAAGGATTAACGTCGAGCGCGGAAACATGACCTAAAAAGAAATAGTGCAAGTTCATTTAAAAATATCAGAGAAAAGGGTAAAATATCAGGGTGAAAATTATGACACAGAATTATAAAAACTTCTATTAATATTTTACTTTGTTTTTAAAAGTTATGTTTCTTTTATTATCTTAGAAAATGTTATATTTTGTTCAAGAATTTCATGTATGCTGTTGCATATTATACATCTTCGTGCCTTTTTGAGTGAATAATCACGAAGTTGGGAGAGCACTTTGTTAAAATAAATATTTTTTAAATAAATAAACCTAACAAATATAATCTAATTTCTATTTATGCTGTCTTTACTCTTTGTCTTTGTTGACAGTCTAAGACATCTTGTAAGTTTGAGTGTCACTCATCGTGTTAAAGCACACTGACAATAATTAAAAGTGGTGGGGCATCAATCATAAATTTATCTATACTGTTGTATCAAAAAAAACTATAATTTTAGTTCCGTGTGACATATTAAGTTCATATAAAATCACACAATTTTTAATATAAAAATTATAAATACTTTAGTTTATTGAACATAACAGCATGTTAGACAAAAAAAAATAAGCTTGTCTATGGTAATAAATATATTTTCTAATGATAATCATCACAGCTGCTTAAAAAAAAATTGATCAATATGGGTTAAACTTCTTTTTTTTTTATATTCAAACTATTGTAGAAGGATCCTAAAAAATGTATAATACAGCTTTCTTTATTGTGTTGTATTAATTATAAAATTAATAAATTGACCCTATAGTTTTTATTCAGTATACAGATAAGGCATGAGCATCTCTTATCTCATATACGGTCAGTCAGTCAAAACACTTATTTAGGAAACAAGTGCACAACTTTATAATTTAAATTACTGTAGTATGCTAACATTTTAATCAAAAAAACTAAAATTTTTAAATAATAAAACACAAAAGTGTGATTCTGCAATATGCCAATTGGCAAAAAATATTCAATATAAATAGCTGTGATGCAATTTTGTACAACAAGAAGTGTCATTGCTATGATTTGGATTAACATATTTCCATCATATACAAATGATTTCGCAAGTTCTTGCATTAGGTCATCCGAGTACACACATTTTTTGTAACTGCAAAGCTTTTTGTGTTTTGGTCGTAAGCAATATTTACAGCTGGACAAATTAATTTGAATATGTATAAGAAGAATATGTTTTGCAATAGGGCATAGTGCACAATTATAATTTAAATGTATAAATCTTAATTTACATCAGATGAGGAAGGCCATTTTTAGTCAATGGTATTCAAATGCACTGCATTATTTCAGTTTTAAATAAGTTCTATTTAAGAACAATGATTATGAAACAATTTTCAAAAATAATGTTGATTATTTGTTTTTTAATATTCATATCACATATTTTTTTAAAACACCTACCGTTATGTTTGGAACTGCTGCCAATAAGTGAGTCGCTAGCATTATTAAGTAATTTCTCTGCACTGTAAAATTCTAACAAGCCTCCATCACAGCCACCCACGATGATACCTGCACCTGACCACACTAACTTTTGAAACCTGTAGAAAATTAAATTGTATATTTATTAAAGTTTTGATTTTTTTAATTGTAATATTTTGACATATTTTTATACACATTTCGAATTGATTGCAATTAGCAATAAAACAAATAAGAAATCGAAATATATGTTATCAGTTAATATATTCTTAAGTAAACTCACTTATGCTTTGTTTGTATGCTTGATTTCATTTCAAAATCAAGACTTGAGTCACCCAAGTTAAGAGAATGCAGTTCCAAATAGGAATTCGTGCTGAAAGAGGCATCAACTTGCTGAGCTGCGGAGCCGGTCACGAGCATTGTCGGGTAATGCTCCGCTGGCGACCAGCTCATATTCACCGTCCTTTTTAACTCTTTGATCTTCATCTTGATGCAGCAGCCTCACTAAAAACTATTAGACCGTTTAAACTAATAAAAACACTGAATTATGTCACACTATTTTGAACACGTAAGAAAGCAAAACTAAAAGGACAACGTGTAAGTTTGTAACACTATAGGATTGATTAGGCCTTAAATATTTTTTTCAGGGATTAAATTCAGAAGATTAAGTGGTAAATTATTTTATTTACCATAAAAACACCGAGTTGGCACTTCCAACGTGGCTGACGTAAATATTCCTGATTTGACAGCAAATTTAAATGACGTTGATTGACAACACTTTTTTTTCTTATGGCACAGACTGCATTATAAATTTAATGTGTGTTGTTTTATATTCTTAAATGAACTTTATCGAAATAATAAATTCAGAAATTATATTAAATGAACTAATATTACCGTACTGTCCTACGCTATTCTTTGCACAATTGCAATTTACATTTTACAAATTTAAGCAGGACAGAAATGTGCAGAAAAACAAAAAGAATAAAATTAATGTCAAAGATTTTTACGGAGACTGATTTTATAATAATTTACAATTATATATCAAAAGCAGCTTATGCGATAGATAAATATATCAAATCTTTGAAAATAAAAGAAAGGTAACTTAAAATTTAATTTAAATTCATTACGTTGTTAAAATAAAAAAATGTATTATGTACGATCTGTAGGTATGTGAATACAAGAACAGAGAAAATACTGTCGTACATTTAGTGGTATGAATATGGGTAGTATAAATACTCTTTAGTATTCACTCCAAAAGAATATTATAGGTCTTAGTTAAAAAAATAATTACACTTATAACATTATAATTTAATAATAAAGGTAATATTTATAAGTAGTTTAGGAAAAAAATAAAAACCTAAAAATAACTTTCTTTAGAAGTTTCACTGTGAATTAAATATTTATTAATTTATTAGTATCAATGAAATTTTTACTGAATAAGTACATGCTTACGTATTTTTAAAATACTCCATACAAAGGCTTTTTGCCAAAATACAAAAGCGGACACCTGATTCAGTCTGACAACATTCTGAGCCGTTAACTTCAATCAATACATTTATGTTTGTTTCGTAGCGATTGTTAAATCAATTTAATTTAAAATTTTCGTAGTACCTATTAAACAGTTTTTTTTTTGTTGTAATTATTTAATTAAGCTATCCCACTTATTTACGATTGGTAGGTTATATTATGTACGGAAAATATATACAAACAATGTTATATATGTATATGAAAAAGTTTCCTCCGTAGTATCTACATAAATTTCCCAAAAAAGCCTTTAAAAATTAAACAAATGTTTAATGCACGCTGGTTACAAAAAATATAATACTTCTCTTTGTATACTTATCTTCAATCTTTTATAATTTAAATAATTAATTTCGGTATAACTAATGACAGAATGTCTTTGAATAATATTCTCAGTAACAATGCCAATTGCAATGACGAAAGACGAATGGTCAAGAATTGAACGATGGGCGGAAGGAAACAGAGAAGAACAAGAGGTAGCCCGCAGACGAGATTACGTGCGGTACCTAAACGAGACCAGCCGGGAGATGACTAAGAACTGGCCTAACTCTTTGGAGGTTTGAAATATAATTATTTAAAAAAAAGTCTTATTTTAGTATTTATTGTCTTAGTTAAAACAACCTAAATTTTTAATAAGACGTTTTAAATTAAACAAATTAGTAAGAATACAAGTACTTACAAAGGATAATAATTTAATTTCTATTTGAGATTTTAAATAGGTATATTACGTCACCCGGGACGTTAGTTTATTGTTACTAAAAAAAAGACGAAATTTTCTTCCACAGTTAGTCAATGGAAATATAATCCCCATTCATAATTGCACTGACTTCAAACTGCAGTAAGCAATACAGAGTATTATATGACGGAGAAGTAACTGATAAATGTGTGAGACACCTACTCAGGCGAATTTGCACAAAGCCACGATTAATATTCAACTGCCACTGCTAATATTGAAACAACACTATTTTGAAAAGTTAATGAATGTTTGCGTGAGGCTAGGTTAGCCTCACGCGATCATTCATGTACCCATACATACTACGCATTTTAAAAAAAATATAAGTGTTTTTCATAAAAAAAGTATACTTATTAATTAAGACAATGATGCTTCTTAAAAAATGTGATATCGACTTGTATAGAATGTAAACAAACGTAACGAAGAGCTCCGGCGAGCACGCATCGAAGCAGCCGAGCGGGCCAATAGCAAATTCTACAAACGATACGTGAAGCGAAAGCAGGAAGAGCAGGAAAGACTATTGCACAATGCGAGAGACACCATCTTTAAAAATAAAGATGCGCCTAAACTGCTCTTGAGGTAAATCAATATTGTAAACCGCGCTCACAACTCGTGTTCTTATTACATTGCCTTCAAACATAAGAATCTTTAGAAGTATTGAATTTCTGGAATAAAAGCATTGTACATGTAGTACTGTCTGCTACGTGTACTAAAAAGAAAGACGTTACTAGAAGTTTTATATTTGGATAATTTTACATAAAAATAATTTTGAACTTTGTAAAAAATCTCTTTTGCTTAAACATACTCAGATTAAGGTCAAATCAGAAATCCGGGGTCAATCCGGAAAAAATATTTTTTGGTTTATGTCATATAATACATAATTAGAAAGCATGTAATTTTATATACCATATATATTTAATAAAGCAGCATAATACTGGGAATTACGTTATATTCATATATACAGAAATTACCTTTGTATAATTTGATTTCAGTGCAGTAATTGAAACGGTTATCCAAAAAGAACGCCAGGAGCAAATCAAGTTTAAGCAGGAACTTCAGAAGCAGAAACAAGAACAGAAGAAAAGAGATGACGACGAAATAATTAGCAAAGCAAAAGAGTGGCACGAACTGATGGCGATCCGTAAAAAACGGCGATTCGAAGCTAATAAACAGCACCAAGAAGAAATATTGGAACAGTAAGACACTCAAAATATTGATAACTCAAATCGTTTCCTTTTCAGCTAAGAGCAGTACCGTCTTTACCAAAAGAGCACACGGTGCCCCATTGGCTTTTGTCCCCAATTGTGACCTTAACATGACAATAAGAATTGTGGCCTTGGCCCTGAAAGGCTATTTTAGATTGACATATTTCAACAAAAATGTTTAAAGAGTAAATGAGGAAGTTTCTGTAGAGTTTCTGGTAGTACTTAGCGGTGATAAAGAAAAATGAAAAAGGGCAAGTCTGGTTCTGGGCTGTATTGCATAAGGGAATATTTTTTGACAAACATTAAGTAGGTTCTGCTTTAAAAGTAGGCCCTAGGCATCCGGATCTAAGATCGGAAGGGTTCAGACGGCCGTGCTTGCAAAACAGATAGTAGGGTAAATGTATGAATACGGCATACGATATAATGTTTCTTTGAAAAAATGGACATGTCAATTTGACAATACAAATATACGCAAAAAAAAAAACAAATCGTTTTCAGAATATTGTAGTCGGTCAGCAGCCGGTTAAGATAGGTTCCGCTAAAAACCCACTAAAACTTTCATTTGTCATGAAACGAAAAAGTTTGAACGACACATATGTCAACCGTTTACTTTTTAATCAACATGCACGGAATGAAAACGCGACGATTATGTTCATAGGTTCCATTTTTAATTTGTGTTATTTACCTAACCGTCAAAGATAAATCATTATAACTTTCTCAAAACATAAAATTGTTAGTAATATAGGTATCTACCTACATATTCCTTTACCTAAAACTGTGTTTTATTTATTTATTGCTTGCTTTAGAGCTCACGAAGTGTCGGAACGCAGTCGCATAGAGTACGAATCGGAGTTGAACTTACAAAAGATCGACAATATCAAGGCGGAGGAACAAATGGATGCTATTAGACAGTTTGAAACGGATTTCGTAAGATTTACTTATTATTTAAAAACGCTATGACTTGCAGAAACTTCTCGGCAATATTTAGTTGAAATATAGTTTATTTGCATGAAATTTGAAATAAAATGACGTATCTGTAAATAATATTATTTGCAACTACTTATTAATAATAATGAATGTTTGTATGTTTGTGTTTAAATTTCTGAACTATTTATCCCATTGCGATGAAGCTTTGGAGAGGTGTTCTGCGTAATCCGTCGTGGGTTTATTTTTTTATTGATATGTTTATCCTTCATCATAAACGCTTTATTAGTAAAGAATAGTTAGTGGTAATAAATGGGTTTGAAATTTTTAGGAAGTACAAACTTCATAAGAATTTTTGCTCGAAATATTGAAGGGAAGAAGGAAATGGATTTGTGATTTATACAGAAAGCAGCAGAGAAAGCTCGCATCTGGTCCGACATGCAGCGCTCGAAGAATGAGGCGGAGCAACGACAGCGCGAGAAACAAGCGCGCGACGACCTCGACCAGCGCCTGCTCGCCGTGCTCACCCGCGCGCGCGCGCGCACCGACCACAGGAGGCGGCTCACGGAGAAACAGGTGACGCACGACATACTTAGGTTATTATACTGGTCTTCAAAGTTTGCATCGAAATTATTAATATCGCAAAGACTTTACTATTCGACCTAGAATAAATAGTTTGTCGGCGCTACTAAATAATTCTACAGGATTTTCTGTCCAAAAAATATGTAAACAAGCAGCTCTTGTTTTCTTTTTAGAATGTTTCATTATAATTCCAAAACGCAATAGAGAGTTGTTATAGTTGTTATCCATTTTTAAATTTGACTCTCAGATCCAGGAAGAGCGACTGCAGGTGTTGCAGAAGATCAGCGAGTCGCTTGAGAGTGGTGATGCGGCCCGCGAGAGTGAAGAACGACGGAAACTCGAGGCGGCCGTGAGGGAGAAAGAGGCCGCGTTAGTCTTATTATTTATTCGTTCACTGTGTCGTTGATCTAGCGGTGGAATGACTACAAATCTCGGAACGGGCAAATAAAATGTTATTAATAGTATTAATATTATAGGGCGGAAGCTCGTCGCGAAGCGGATATCCGCAAACAGAAGCAATTCAAGCAGCAGCGCATCGAGACCAGGCAACAATTTCTGAAAGAGCAAGAAAAATCTCTCCAAGATTTCAACACCACGCGCCAGTGGGAAATCATGAATAGGTAGTTATATCGTTTGCCGTGATTGCTTCGTTAATTAAATGGCAAACATGTAGGAGTGCAAATCACAACGCCCTCTTTTTCTATGGGTTTTGTAGTCGAGAAGTTTTCAATAATTGCCCCGAATCCAAAGATCCTAACATTCGCCTTGAGAGCATCCATGTGAAAATTTGTATTTTTTCTTTTTTAAAGTACACGAGTACCTACCTAAAGTGTAAGCTAACTCCCTGACACTATTATTTTGCATTAGATTTAAAAACGCAGAATTATATGAAGATTTCAAGGAGAAATTGCGAGAAGAGAAGGCGCGTAAAGTACAGCAGTATAGAGAGGATATTATTAAGCAATGGGTAAGAAATTATTTAAAAATACCTTAAATACTCTTATTCGTATAAATTTACAAAATGAAATAAATATGTTACAAAAAGCAAATAGTTCAAAATATATTTCTGTTTGTAATCAAAAAGTGTCCAAAATATGCATAAAGTTGGGATTGAACCGACCAAGTCAAATTTATAATCTAGATCAAATAAGTTTGCGATTCCTAGGGACTCCCAAGTTTTATTGTAACGAAACGTACTCGCAGCACGAGCGCGACGAGCGCGAGGCGCGCGCTCGCGCCGAGCTGCGGCACTTCTACGGGCCGCGCGCCGAGCACGAGCTGCGCGTGGCCGACGAGCGCCTGCTCGCGCACGCGCGCGCTCTCGCCGACGAGGCGCGGGCGCACGGCCGGCCCGAGCGCCCGCTGCTGCGCGCCGTGGACGTGCGTACAATTCGCTAATTTATTTAACCCGACATGGGGAACAGAGGTGTAACACCAACCCTTGTATTAGATGGGAGTTTTGCTTGTTTATTTTGCCGAAATATATTAGATTATTAGGAAAATCATCATTTTGAAGTACTTTTTGAAACATGGTATAATAAATACCCTATTGTGTATGTAATATTGATCAATAGTATTTTAAGTTTGTGATTAATTACAAATGTCGCTTCTGTAATTAAATTATTTATAATATAACTTTGCAAATATAAGTTTAAATTTCAAAATATAAATATAGCAATTAATTGATAAATACAAGTACACTTTGATAATTATTTACAGCGCTACTGCAAGATGTATCGTCTGTACGCGATGCCGGATCTACCGGCCTCCATGCAGGAACACTACCCGCACTACGCGCCCGAGGACCGCAGAGACGGACTGGGACACGGAAAGGTTGGACGAAATACTTTGATTGTATCAAATGTGTTGACGATGGACATAAAAAATATATCAAAAGTAAACGAGTAGATAAAACGCATGTTTTTAAATTAATATCAGAGGTTTGCCTGTATACGTTACTGAGTTTTCACAAATGGACTTATGAAATAATTCATCTCTTATAAAGTGAAGTTTAGTTGAATCTTACAAAAGTTTCAACTAAATCTAAAAGGTTGGATTTAAACTTTTAATTATGGTTTCAATAAATATTAATAAAATTCTGAAGCAGCAACTATTTCATAAACATTACTAATATTAATAGATACACCTATATCGCAGGCGAATTCATCGAAGGGCCTTGAATATGAGCAGGGTGCCGACGATTATAAGAGGAAGGGTCCAGCTAACGGCCTACAGGCGCGTCAGACAGAGGTAATGATTTTTAATATTTTTGTTGAATGTCGTTTGTTTACTTTTAACGCGCAAAGTAACATAATTTATTCAGGAACAATGTGATAAATAAGTATTTTCTATGTCTTAATAGTTTTTAATGTCATTATCGAATCGAACTAGACTAGAAATGAATACAAACCGTGCTATTTACATTCAGTAAGGCTAGGGCACTAAGTGTACCAACCACTAGTTATTCGGACCACCAAATACATATTGTATGTATTACTGAGTTCTGGTTTGAAAGGAGAATAAGTGTATTTAAAGACACAAATCATGTAACATATCCGATGATTGGCGGCGAGTTAATATATAAAGCTTAAAGCTCTAAAAAGTATTGTTATTATCGTTGGCATAGTTTATAAACATATTTGTAAAAGCTAATTTGAGGTATGCGTTGCAGGAGGTGTCGCTGCCGTCGCTGGCGCAGCGTGCTGGGGGGAACAAATGAAACCACGTCGTAGAAAATAGTCATTATTTTATTTATCATCTCAACTTTAGAACTTTTTGTCTGTTTTCATTTCAAATAGAGAGCAATATGGCACCAGCGTTTTCAATGTTCGTGACTAGAAACAATGTGATGAAATTTGATCGTGAATACAGTAGATCGATGGGATGATGTGTTTCACTTACATAGAGCGCACGTCGGTTTGCAGTCGGCCGATACCTGAGTCGCTCAGGGCCGATGGTATTAGAAGTCTTTTCTACTATGAATACGTGTATCGAAAAAAATTGAGTACCGGCTGGCACATATTCAATTATCAAAATCATAATTATTTCTTAAACAGAATTATTAATGTATAATTTACATGCAATCAACAAGATATTATTCTATCAAGCCCGTTGAGCGACTAAATTATCGATCGATTACATAACGATGTGCTTTAAGTTAAAATTAACTTAGAAATAATTTTGAACTAAACTAAATCTAGCTTATACGAATCTTTGGTCGCATGAGTGTAGATGATGGGGGCGGTGGAAGAGTTAACTAATGTCAAATCAATTCTAAAGTCAACACAAACGAATTGTCGAATAAAATGGAATCAATCGCAACACAGCGTTCGTAATACTTTCGTTACCTTTGGCTTACAAAGTATTGTCTATCGTCGTAAAATACAACGTTTGCTACTATTAACGAATTTATTTTAATTCCTATTGATTTATGATCAATTTTTTTTTAATTGTGGATATTACTTCTTGAACATTCTTGATTTGCTAAACTTTTGATATATTCTGTACATGACATTTATGGAAATCGTTAATAATAACAATCGTTTTACAAAAAATAAATCTAAAATAAAGTCCTGCTTAAAATATAAAAAAAAAAAATCGGAGCCATGTAGAAAACATAAAATAAAAGCTTAAAATATATTTAAAAAAAAAAAACCGTAAATAATTCGTCTCTCCCTAAAATGTAACCTAAGTTTGCAATCGAATGGCCCCGAATGTCGTGGAACGTTCGAGAATGTTCGGTCGCCGTCTCGTCTCGTCTTAATCTATCTTATCCTAGCTTGTACTGTCGTGCCTACAATATATATATAAACATTTACAAACAAACATACGAACTTAAATAAGACAATATGGCAAGGTTTTGTGCTTTCTTCGAGGTATGTATCAACGTTTTGAATAAATATATTCGTCAGTTGTGAAGGAATATTGAAATAAAACTTTTAGTTTAATCGATTGCCTTGACATAAGTATACGCTAGCAGTCTAAAAAAACCCGCTATTGCTTTAAAACATTTAGAAACGATTGGATTTGATAACAATTAACACCTGATAAATACACAAAATGAGCTTTATATCAATATGCCTTCTTAATAATCTAAAAAAAAATATTATTTTTTTTATTCACAGATTATAAAACAGTATATTTACTAAGGCATTATTGGACGTGAGGTTCTAGACAATTCTTTCATATCCCACTCTACAACAAAACAGACAATAGGCGGAGTGGTAACAACAGTTTGCGTCCCCGACACGTACAATCCTACCGAGTCTAAAAGTAATAAATAAATTAAGTAACACAATACATAAAACTAATTCATTCTCAATTTGGCACTAGTCTATCTTAGTTTAACGGGAGGAAATGCATTGGGAAGTTAAGTGCCCGCACGCGAGCACAATGTGAGCCTCTGAATGAGCACCGAAAGGCGTCACACGTATCATAAATTATTATCAAATAAATATAATTTGTATATCTCTGTAGTGATTTAGTTATTTTTAAAAAGTCACTTTCTGATCAAGAAAATTAAAAATGCGTTGTTTGAAAGTTTGCTTCATGCTTCATACAAACTACACAAACGAAAAAAGTTTTTAAGTGCTATTTGTGCATTATTTTTTATATCAGGACTCGTCTCCAATATTAAATTTAAAATAATTATTTATGCTCAGAGAACGTTTAAAAGTGCACTCAGCATTGATTCTGCACCACTCGTTCATACCAGCACAGCGTTAATCGTATCCCTACTTCTACTCGGCGTGTCCCGTTCGTGCAGCGAGTCCCCCGGAGCACCGGAGCACGCAGCGCGTCACACGTCACGACTCAGTGAGTGAGCGAGCGCGCGGGACGCGGCGGTCAGGGCGGGTCGGGCACGGCGTGCGCGCGGGACGCCCGGCGGGGTCAGGGCGTGTCCCGCGTCGTGTCCCGAGCGGCGCAGGCGAGCCGGCGGCTGACGGCGCCCAGCTTGTGTTGATAGGAGGCATCTCCACGCGGGGAACTGGACACATGGCTCCAGTTATTATTCATGAATATACGGCAAAAATTAATAACAACAATTATTTTATCCATATCCAAATCATATATATTATATGACGTCACATATCCATTTATATGAATCTTTATCACATTATACAATTAAAAATACGAATAAACCTTAAAACGAGATGCTCGTCGTGCGGCGAGTTAACACCGAACTGCAGGCGTTGTAACGACTCGGGCACTGAAAAGCAATCACTTATGAATTATAAGTTAGACGTAGACACATATTTTAAAAATTCGAAAAACTGTTTTAGAATCTCAGAAGATTAAATAAATATTCTTGAGTATAAATTTACTCTATATAATATATTTTTTGTAGCTAATTCATGATTCATTTATTACGAATTATTATTTGAAGGTTTATACATCGTAGCAAGTTGTTTCTTTGTTATAATATAGGTAGCGTACAGGCAAACGGACCACTCGATGGTAAGTGCTCACTATCGACATTTCGTACCGAGCTATGGCTCTAATGAAAATAAACCTTTTCACTGAAAAAAAAAATAAACTACATCTCACATCACCAACGCACCGCCAACTTTGCGAGCTAATATTTATATCAATATATATGATATCCTTTGCGGCTGTAGCTGCAGTCGCTAACTCATCCTCCAAATCGGAACACAAAAACACTAAGCATTGGTGTCAGACGGTATGGTATCCGATGGGGAATGGGACATGGGATCTGCAGTCGACGAGTACCTGCGGGCGAGCACGACGGCTTCAGCGGGCGCGCGCGCAGCAGCGAGCGCCGCGCACTGCCGCCCGCTGCCTCGCGGCACGGCGTCGACGACACCGGCGTGCTGCGACAACACTCGCGTTACGGCGACGATACGAGAGACCACTAACGAACGCTCTGTGTGCTCGTGTGGATAATTGAATACAAGTGTAAGAATTCTATTTCGAGGACGATACTACATTATTCGTAACGAAAGCGTCGATATCGTGAGTCAAACGAGGCATCGTCCGATCGTCTCTCGTCATATGCTTTTAATATAAAAAAACTATATCATAAAAAATGAACACATAAAATAGAAGTTTATTTAATAATTAATCAAAATAGAAACATGCGTTCGGCGTTTCAAAGCGTTTTACCCGGGCTTGTGCGCGTCGGGCGCCCGCAGCAGCGCGCCCGCCGCCAGCGCGCGCGTGTGCTCGCGCCGCCGCACCAGGAACGCCATGCGCCGCGCCGCCACCACCGCCCACACCGCGCATCTGCAACGGGGCACTCGCTCGTTACGGCTCCACTCTCTTTGTCCGACGTGCACTCGGATTAAAAATATAAATAAAATAAACCCCTGGCAAAATGAAAATATATTTGCGCATTTTCTCACTTGAACCGGCGCAGGCCGCGACTGTGCGGCGAGGGCGTGGGCGGCAGACGCAGACGACGCTCCAGCTCGGCGTAGCCCGCCACCACGCGTTGCAGGTAGCGCTTCTGCCACACGAGCGCCTTGCGACAGCTCTCCAGGCGAATCCAGCGACCGTGCAAGTACCTGATCTGATAACAAAAAACAAAAACAATGAACATCACATCGAGTGGAATACACTTGTTTCATTTCGTTAGGAATTGTTTTATCGGCATAAACGATAAATCAAATTCAGACGTCAAACTATGGTTATTTCCATACAGAAAAAACTTATAAAGCCAAGATGCAAGCTGGCAGTTTCTTTTTCTTCCGTAGGTAAGATAAAAATTATCTTTACGTCAAAACAATATACTAAATATTAATTGAACAAAATTTTAATTTAATAGAATAATTAATTATTATAATTAGTCAGTCTGTGTTCAAGTCATATAAAGAAGTTTTTAGTGTCACTGCCCTTGTACATATTTTCAAAAATGGAATTGTCACTCGTGTCACAACGTCTGCTAATCAAAGTTGTCAGTTTTATGCTGCGTGACTTTTTATACATTTTATTTACACAAAACTTTTACTTAATAATGAAGATTTAAAATTTTACAAAACTCAGCGGATATGGAGCCTTTAAAGACTGAAACGAAATTACCCAGTATGGTGTAAGTCATTTATAAAATGAAGAGTTTAATAAATATCATAAATATGTGAAATTGTTTTCATATAATTTAACGTTGGGTTTATAAGGTTACCCATCAATGACTCTTTTTGTATTTTTTAAATCAACATTAAATGCTTCATGTACTTTTAATCATCGTAATCAATTAATAGTCATAAAACGGAGATGAATATGGAAAACTAAAACAGATGGGAAATTTGTGTTAAAATTATTCATATTTAAACCATTCTAAAACTAATATATTTTTAGACAATTATTAATTCATAGTTTTGTAACTTTTGTGTTCATTAAGCATGTGCGGGGACCACCCGTCCATCACTAAGACGGAGCTCAACCTAAAAGATAAGAAAGCGGTGGAAGCGAAGGAGAGAAAAATAGCAATGTCCTACGCTAGAATCTCGCCCACCGTAAGATCAATGAACTCTTCGTAGTTTTGTACGGTCCAAATGGTATATAACAATGAAGTATCGTTCGCCGGCCAGTCGTCTCGCACGGAGAAGCCCCTGGACTCGCGCTCGCCGTCCGCGCACGCGCTGCGCGCCGCGCGCCCGCCCGCGCGCTCGCTCGACGCCGTGTGCGCCGCGCTCGCCAACCGGGAGGCCGTGCAGGGTATGTCGCTATCTGAGCTGCTGCGCCTGCGCCTGCGCCTGCGCCCCAGTCTACAGCGATGTCGCGTCCTTCGGTATCGCATCGCCTCGTGAGCGGGCTGCGAGGAGTGTGGCGTATACGGGCTTGTGTGTTGCAGCGGCGCTGTGCAGTTTCCGCTGGCCGCCGTACCTGGTGGTGTCGTGGCTGCTGGTGCTGTGCGCGGCGCACACTCTGCACGCGCTGACGGCCGCGCTGGGCGCCGCTCTTCCCGCGCTCCGGTAACCGTGCCTGCTGGTCACCGCCTTCGCGCTCTTTTTTGTATTTCATTCGGTACAGTTCGAGTTAGAAAATTCACAACTTCATACTGAACCGGTGTCAGTATTCAGTCAAACCGATCGATCTTCATCGGTCGCCACTCTAGGTGTCATCTCCGTCGACCGCTCTATATTAACCCGAAGGTATCGCTCTAGCAAGCTGTGCCAGTACTTCCGCACGCTGACGGAGGAGAGCTGGCGGGCGGAGAGCACCCAGCGCGTGCGGCCAGTGCTGCTGGCGTGCGCGACTGTGCTGCTGTACACCGTGCTGTGCTGCGTGTCGGCGACGCACGCACTGCTGCGGTGGGCGGTGGAACCGCTGGCGGCGGAAGCGGACGAAGGGTCCAATTGTGGACAAATCGCCAAAGTCACCGATTACATCGATGACTTTGAAATGCAGAGTAAAGTCGAGAAACCGTAGCATTATACGTTCCGGTGTTTCGGTCACTAAATATGTTCTAGATAAAAATAGCGATATTGAATTTACAATTTTTGTATGAAATATTACTTTAAAATAATACAATAAAGTTGACTCTTTTGATATAAATTTTATTTCATGAGAAAGTTATATAAAAAAGATCGTATAGTAAGGAATACATAACTGGCAGTCGAAGGAGTACATTCAAAGAATATAAAAAGAGAGCTCTATAAAAACCAATATTTAAATAATAATTAAGAAAAACACAACAAAAACATCAAATACTTTAAGGTTAAGCGCTAAAAATTACGTAAACATACATCTTATATTACTTTTCCGTTGAATGAAATTAACTATTACATCAATCTGTACAAAAGCGCGAGTAAACTTACGGCCTGCTCCTTCTCGTCGCCGGTGAGGTTGTTCCTGGCGTCCAACTCGTCCCTGAGCTGCGCGAGCTGCTCCTGCAGGCGTTGCTTGTCAGCTCGCAGCTGCAGCAGCTCGGGGCTCTCCTCGGTGAGACAGCGACGAAGCGTTGCCATCTCACGCGCTAGTTCACTCTTTTCGTTTTCGATTTCCGTCTATGTTTGAATTAAAAATTTCGTTGGATCAATTGTACATAAAAGTTGTTTTTTATCCTTAACACATTTGAGACTATAATTTTTAGGGTTTGATTCGGAGTACAAATTGGATACAATTTAATGAGTATTTAGGAGTCCCGTAAATATTTCAAGGCATTTTGTTACTCATAAATATGGACGTCAAATATGATAATGAAATTAGAGAACTCACAAACGTATTCACACTGCGGTGTTTGGTCACCGCAGCCAGTTTCTTCTCCAATTGCGCAACGGTCGCGGTCTGCGAGTGGAGGATCTCCTTCGTCCGCACCAGCTCCACGCCGGTTTCGTGTTTCAATCTACGAATGTAAATTTTAGCATAAAGGGAGGAAATCGTGTTGGAATGAATAATAATAATAAGTAGGCTGGCAGCGCACCTGCGCAGCTCGGCGAGGCGCGCGTGCGCGTCGGCGGCGGCGCGCGCGGCGGCCTCGCGGTCGCGCTGCGCGTGCGCGCGCGCGGCGGCGGCGGCGCTCTGCAGCTCGTCGTTGCGGCGCCGCTCCAGCGACAGCTGGCTGCGCAGCAGGGACACCTCGCCCCGCAGCCGCGACGCCCGCTCCTCCTGGCGCGACACCACACGGTTATCATCCTGACTAGTCTCGACGCTTTTGATCGGTTCGGTACAGTATCACTGGTAAAAGCTAGCATTGTAATATCGCCTGAGGCGTATCGTCTCGGTTCCCATCGCTGGAGGAGATATTGGCGTTATAACGAATCGATAATATTTATTTCAGTGCTAATGTGTATGAACGGTTATTTCTTGTCTATCCGCTCGTTTGCCTTATTATAGCTTATTTATGGAAAATAGAATGGGTACTAAAATCTTATTACATCTATGAACTGATATTGGATTTTTCGTAAAGAGCAGAAAATTCTTACGTCCTGTTTTAGCTGGTCGGAGGGCTCCGCTTGCGGCTGAGCGCGCTCTAGTCGGTGCAGGCGTTGCAGCAGTTCCTGCTCTCTCTCCTGCACCTCTAGCTCGGATTTCATCGCGCCCTCCAATCGCCGCTTCAGCATCTCGATCATGCTCGAGTCTTGGTTCTGGGGAAAATGTCAAAGTTTTTAGGGTGACGCGAACTCTTACATCGAAGCAGTCACCGGCGCCGGTACTCACGTGCAGCGTGTCGGCCGTGTCCTTCTGCGCGTCGAGCAGCAGCGCGAGGCGCGCGGAGTTGTCCCGCTCGGCCTCCAGGCGCAGCTGCGCCGACTGGCTCTCCTGCGACAGCTTGTCGCGCACCCTGCGGCACACGTGACGTCAGAGGCGCTCCTGCGCGGCACCGCCGGGCGGTGTCGGGCAGCGGACGTACCTGTTGAGTTCGGCGATGAGCGCGTCCTTGTCCTGCAGGCGGCACTGCAAGTTGTTGACTTGCATCTCCAGCTTCTCGTTTTCATTGCGCAGCCTGTGCAGGCGCTCCGATGATGACGACTGGATCGAACTCGTTGAGCAACTGAACAGCGGGATAACATTACATTATGTAACATTACTCTTATATTGTACTCTTCTTCGATTCTTGCTTCTTTTTTTATTTATGGTTCTCGGACATCGTCATATGCTCCCGAAGACAAGATTTAACTAATCTCCACTCGAACTAGTAACGTAATTTTGAAATAGTAAAATTGTACATTATGGGTGTACATTTTTGACTATTATCCAATAAATAATAAAGGACAGAAATGCGACGACAGCCGAAACGCTAAGATTCTGGAGTGCCCATTAATAAAATAGAAATACTGTAAACTGCTTAGATCGGTCTAAGGGTGTTCACTCTTGGTACGTGCACTAAGTGTGTAAATTTGGAGACCATTGACGTCTGAGATAAAACGCATAATAATGTGGAGATATCTACAATAACATCAATACTATAATTGAAATTAAACACCATGTTTTATTTAGACTTTCAAAAACAAGAACGACGACAAGACAACACTGGAACTTACTTGGAAGTATTTAAAGCGAGTCGGGGGACGTCTTCGCGCTCATCGCTGCTTGCAGATAGTATCTGTAATAATATAGAAATATATCAAAATCTAATGCCAATTTAATACACGGCAGCAAATGTCGAGTTATGTGTGGCAACGTCAATCCCAAACATACACGATATATTATATCAGTTTACAGTAGGAACGATTCAATAGCGGTGAAATCTAGTTATGATACATTCGCAGCGCACCTGGTCCACGAGGCGCTCGTCCAGCGCGCGCGAGTAGTCGAGTTGGTCGCGCAGCGCGCGCTCCAGCTCCGCCGTGGGCGAGCGCGCCCGCCGGCTCCTGCGGACATGGGCGGGGGGACCTCAGCGCACGGTTCGACTGCGGTTAAACTATCGATCGCTTCGACGAGTGCGACTGTTTCTCACCTATCAAAAATGTCTCGCATGTTCCCGAGCTCCGCCTCGAGTTGCTGGCACCTCTCCGCCTTCTCCCGCAGCTTCTCTTTCAATTCGCTTACGTCAGATTCCTCGCGCAATCTAAAAAAAGTAACGAGTAGTCCTTGAAGATCGAAATCGTTTCATTTTTTTTTAAATATATACAAGTTGGTCGTTTCGTAAAATAATCGTTATATTGAACAATATCAATTACTAGTACAAAATATATCAACTCGTGTAAGTGAACCATAACTGACCTAGCTATGACCACCTCGAGCTGCTGACTGAGCTGCTGCTTCTCCGCCGTGAGCTGCTCCAGCTGCTGCTGCAAGGCATGAGAGCGACGCTGCAGCTCCGTGTTTTCCGTGTGTTCGTCGGACAGTTGCTTCGTGACTTGACTCATGTTCGTCCTTGCCTCTGTTAAGTCCAATTTCGCTTTTGCTAATTCGAAGGCCTATAAAACACGGTACGAGACGATAGGATTATATTATACAAACAACAAATATAAATAATTATAACCATTATATTATCATAAAATGAAAATATTTTTATTTGATTTTAAGGAAAATTATGATATTTTAGTTCAAATTACTACAAATGTATTTTTTTTTAATATTCTCGATTAACTATTCAATATAAAACTAGAAAAAATAGTAGTCAAACATGTTTTTTTAAATGGGTCTCTTGCTTTTTAGTTTTTCTTTAATTGTTCTTAAATTTATAGAGTAAAGCTCACCTTGTCATTTAGTTCCTTCTTATGAAAGTCTAGTTCATGCTGCAGTAACGTAATCTGCTTCTTTATCTTCACCAGCTGCTTCTTGTCGCTACTCGCTTGTCTGTCCGGCGATTTCTTCTCCTCGCTCTTGGTCCCCGGCGAGGGACTCCGGGATACCATCTTAAGTTGCTCCTTCAATGAGGCTATTTCGTTGTGATACGAATTTATATCCTCGTGAAGGATTTCTATTTCAGTTTCCTTGTCTTTGAGTTTGTCATTCAGTAATTTTAATTCTTCTATTCTCGATGTTAGGTCGTTGTTTAGAGAGTTCACCCTTTGCAACTCAGTCTCACTATTCTGTAGTTTCATCGAAGCGTTCTCTTGTTCTTTTTCAAGTTTGCTTAATTTTAATTTGAGGTCCTTATTATCGTAACTGAGTTGGTCGTTCTCTTCTATTACTTTAGCGATGTCGCTGTTCAAACTTTTGACTGAGTCCTGCAATTGGAATAGTTCATTAGATTTCTCTTCCAATGCTTCCTTTATGTTCTCCATTTCTTCGTTCTTGTCGTTGAGGCATCTCTGCAAGTCGTCCAATCGGTCCAGATGCTGATTTAGACTATCTATCTGTTGATTCTTTTCGGAAACTAATTGTTCCAATTTCTGTAACTCATTTATTTTTTCGCGCAATTGTTTGTTTTCTGTTTCATATTTGTCTATGTCCGCGTTCTTGGTCTGGAGCTCAGTTATTTTTGTTTCTAAGTCTGTTATTTTGTTTGTAAGATTCCTTTTCTCTTTTGCGAGCTCGAGAATCATATTCTCTCTTCGTAATATATCCTCTTTTAGTAAATGCAGATCATTTGCTTTTTCACCGGCCTCTTGTGTTAGTTCCGCAAGTCTTTGCTCGAGAAGTTTCTTATTTGAAGAGAAATTCTCTAGTTGGTTCTCGTAGAATTTTTTATCGTTCTCCATAGTCGCCATTGTATTTTCTAAAAGACCTTTTAATTCTTCTACTTCTTCCTTCAAGGCTGGAAACTCGCATAGCTGTTCTTCAGCATTCTTCAAATCAGACTTGCAAGCTTCCAATTCACGTCTTGATTTTTTTATTTCATGCTTTAATTGCGTTAGTATATCTGGGAAATTCTCTTGCTTGACATCTAACGAAATGCCTAGCTCTCGTAGAGATGTGAATTCATCTTCTTGTATTTTGTTATCGGTAGCTTCCAAGGAAAAGTTGATCTTTTTTGGTTCGACGCTGATGTTTTTACTGTCACTTATATCTCTGTTTGGATACATCGAGCAATTGTCGGGTATGTTTTGAGCAGTAGAGTGTTTAACACTATCACCCGATTTATCGATCATACCGAATAAGGTAGTCTCATTAGCGTTTCTTTTGTAGGCATCTTTCATTTGAGTCGATGTTAAATGTATTGGGAGAGAATCTGCTCGTGGTGTGAAATTTGTTGCATCAAAATGATCAACATAGTCCGCATTTAGTGAACTCATATAAGGTCGTTGAACTTCGGGCGGTAATGTCCTATTGAGATTCATTTTATCTTTGCTCTCAATTCCGTGTAAGCTCAGATTGTGAGCTTTCAGTTCCGCTCGCCGCATCTGCAGGTCTTGCTCGTCGAACTCCGATATGGAGACAATGTCGCTAAGCGTGCGAGCTGATGTCTTAGCTTCTATGATTTCGCTCCTTTGGTTCTGGTTCTGTTCATCTTCGAGTTTGAGCGCTGTGAATGAATCATAAAACGAATTAGTCTTGAGCCCCGTCTAGACAGATCTGTCGTGCTTACTGTAGTTAACCTAAATAGATGCAACAAAATTGGATACGATCCAAGCAAATACAAGCCGAATAAATATTGAAACTTACACAAATATAAAACAGCATTATAAGGATTTAAATATATCAAACTCTCTAATTCCACACACAAGTAGGACCCAAAATTTAACAACTATTTGACATACTTCAGTTTAATCGTCAAAATATTCTAATTATTTTAACACAAATCAACTATAAAATTCAAATGTGTCAATAATAATGCTACTTGCAAATACACACCCATAATGTCGTTGAACTGGTCCTCTTTTT
This sequence comes from Vanessa atalanta, assembly GCF_905147765.1. NCBI lineage: Eukaryota > Metazoa > Arthropoda > Insecta > Lepidoptera > Nymphalidae > Vanessa > Vanessa atalanta. Next base: position 11,371,903 of record NC_061886.1, on the reverse strand, counting down.
CGGCCAGTGCTCTTTCGTACTCTTTGACTGTAGACTTCAGCTTGTCTTTGTCCATCTCCAGACTTGTCACGATACCTTCGAGTTGGGCGATTTTGGACTGAGCATTTAACAGTTCCCTCTCTAATATAACAACTTTATCATTTGGGTTACCTAAAATAACATTATAAGATATTTACAATTCTTGCAGGACGAACTAATCACATACCCAAATATCAAAAACAGTTTACATTAACGAATAAGATTGAATGAGAAATCAGTTAATAAAGAATTGTTGATCGGAAAATAATATTTTTTTAAGTTACAAATACAAATTTATTTTAATCTAAATTATTTTGAAATAAAAGATTTTTCCTCATTTATAAGTTTTAAAATATACGCACATGAATTTCCGTAGAGCGATTGTTGTTGGTCAACAAACTTCTCTCTCTCCCCCGAATTTTGTTTCAATCGCATCAGCTGTTTGTCTTTTGACTCCAATTCTTCCTTTAACCGTTGAACCTTCAATTATACATATATTATTATATAGGGCACTATAAACAGGGTTAAATGAAAACGTTACAAACGCAACCAAACCCGTAAAATATACTTATTTTATAAATAGGTCAAGGTTGCCAGTTATTGTTAAATTACAATACAAACAAAACTGCACTCTTTATATTTACTTAAATGATAATGAAATGTGATTTTGCAGAGTCACAATTATGCAATAAAATGTCACGCCAAGAAACGTTACTTATTTGAGGATTTGTCTTCGTACAAGAAATATTTGCCACTCTTGCAACTCTTGGCACCCGTTGTAAATCAGCTTAATGACGCGGGCCGTTGCAACATCCGTTCTTTGGGTTAATTTAAACTGAATAAGGTCCATTTTCGTTTATACAATTTGTGTTATTTTGTTTCAAATATGTAATTGCCATAAACGCAAATAATTTCTTTTATGAAAAAAAATAATTTATTTTATAAATTATTACACTAAAACAATCCTCAAATATTATGTTATGTATTTGGTTTTCAATTTATATAGAAGGACCAAGATGGTCCAGTATACATGCATCACGTGGATGTCCAGACTGCGAGGTTTTTATACGTTTAATACAGTACGAGGACGCCTGTGATCGGTCACAGGCGTCCTCGGACCGGCGGGGCACTCACCTCGGCGTGCGCGTCGTGCAGCTGCACGGACAGGTCGCTGGCGGCGGTGTGCGCCAGCGCCTCGGCGTCGTTGCGCTGCTGCTGCAGGCGCGCCGACAGCGACGAGATGCGCAGCGCCTGCTCCGACATGCGCGACTGCAGCACGTCCCGCTCCGCGCGCACCTCCTGCGACCGACCGCCGTTAGTTCGCCGATGACTTGTTACTCTAGCTGCTTATGCATTTTAAGCACTGCTTGCTTTTAAAATTTGCGATGACAACGAACATTAGAAACGAGACCAAGTTATGGTTTATGAGGGATATGTTCGAGAAGGTACTGAGTTTATGATTAATTATGCACTTCTTAATTGGGAGCACAAATATTTACACCTTTGTTTTGAAAACTACACTTTTAGTTCCGTGACTTAAGACTGTTAACGATTTATTATTTGACCCATATTTATATTGAGTAGCGTAACAAATTAAGTTTCGGTGCCAGCTTCGGAAAATCCGTTGTTTTCCCGCTCAGTTAGAGCAACAAGTCTTTAATCCGCTTGCTAGTAACCATCTCGGTTAGCCGGCGAGCTAAATATACCTCGTCCCAGTTTTCACAAGAAAAGTCCACTGAGATTATTAGATCAATGGTTCAAACACGATTTACAAGATTATTATTATTATGATAGCGTAATCATATGCGGTTTAGTGATTTATGAAATGTTTAATGTAAAGCATTTTTTGAAGACGTAATAAATTTAAACTTTTGGACGTGTGTGAACTCTCAATACTTTCAATAATCGTAAACTTTCTACATCTTGCAATTGTTTCTATTGAATCGTATGAGTGATATATGTTTAAATGTTTAACCTGTACTTTCAAAATAGATCTGCGATAGCGTGTTTGTTTTAACTCGTTAACAATAGCAAATTTGGGATTAGTCACCATATGTTTTGTGGCTATTTCCGTCTTTTAGCTGTTGAATAAACATAATACTTGCCAAGTGGAGAAATTACGCGATTCCTGTTGACTACAGTGGCAAAACACATGTGTGCATTCAATACAATAACAAGTCATACTTTAACAAGCCCACAATAGAGAATTGCAAGATTCTGTCACGATGCCGTGCTCTTTAAATGATCCAATATGTTTCTTTTATTGAGCAGATGTTGCCAATAAATGAAAGGTCAGCCAAGGTTAGAAAGTACTGAATAAAAATATGATCTTTGAGTTATGTTCATGTCCATGAAAACAAGTATCTGTATTCGTTCGTATTTTTATGATATTTTCGAAGATCACTCACTATTGAATAATTTTACATTGAAATACCCGTTTTTTTTAGATTTTAGTTCGTTAGAATCTTTGTCAGCCAAAGCAAAGTAAATTATTTAAATACGTAAATCGACACCAAAAGTTAGGTATTGTGTTTTTTTTTAGTTAATAAAATTATGAATGATAATGCCTAAACGCGGCGGTTCTTACGAGATAAATAAATTTCAAATTTGAATCATTTGAATAATTTCGTCATTATTCAATGTTTCAATAACGGAAATCGAAATTAAGACTTCTATCTATGACAAAGATCGGTATCGGTAAGGCCCACAGTTAACTGTCACGCCGTAAACCAAAAAAACTGCAATAACACATATCATATACTATGCATACAAAAGAATATATAGACAGAGGTGTGCAATATGCATGCGGTCTATAAACATTTACAAGGTAGATATTAATGTGATGTGATATTTTAGAAGTAAGAAGTGGCAAACGATCAGGAATCTCACCTGATGGAAAGTGACTACCACCGCCCATGGACATCTGCGACACCGGGGGGCTTAAAGGTGCGTTGCCGGCCTTTCAGGAATAAGTACGCTCTTTTTTTGAAGGTTCCCAAGTCGTATCGGTTCGGAAAAACCGCCGACGTAAGCTGGATCTACAGAGTGGTTGTGCGAGGCAGAAAATGTCTTAAAAATCGCGCTGTTGTGGATTTTCGGACATCTAGGTGGTGCGGGCGATATTTGGAATTTTGACGAGATGTCCGAAGGTGAAATTCAGCAGCCGGGATTAATCCGAACAATTCCTCGGAACATTCCCCGTAAAAAAATGTATTTCTTTTCAAATGCTGATGGTGGTGGTCATTTGATGGTCACTTTATTGCACTTGACTGTCTCATATTTAACGAAATTTCCATTCCGAAAGACTTGGAATAAGAGAGGACAAAGTTTAAGAACGATGTACATATGTATGTAAAAATACAGTTCATTTAACTTCCGAAGGAGATAAAGGCTTGTATGTGTATGCGTTATTATGTTTCATCCTGTTAGTCATTTATATATCTAACTAACGTCCGTCATTCGTTGTCCGTTTAAACTTTATTATAAACTAACCTAACTTATTGTACGTTAATAGCACTCTTTCAGACACCTTCACGGAGGTGCCAACGACGACTCAATAGCATGAAGGTATAGGAATGCATAGAATCGAGAATAATGAAATATCCATGTTATGTTTGTAAGTGAGCCGAGATGGCCCAGTGGTTAGAATTGAATTGAACTGAGTTTTCATGTGCTTAATTTGTGTTTATAATCAATCTCGTAGTCGGCGGTGAAGGAAAACATCGTGAGGAAACCTGCATGTGTCTAATTTCAACGAAATTCTGCCACATGTGTATTCCACCAACCTGCATTGGAGCAGCGTGGTGGAATGCTCCAAACCTTCTCCTCAAAGGGACAGGAGGCCTTAGCCCAGCAGTGTGAAATTTACAGGCTGCTAATGTAATGTAAATGTTTGTAAGTGACCCTGATCGTGTTAATTTTATTTAGACAAGATTTTCCGAGCACTTTTGTATCGTCATTTGATATTAAACTAAATGTAGTGGTACTGTTATAGATGGGCTATTCGCTAATGGCCTCCAACTCTTTTTTCTCTTTCTCGTTTGTTTATAATATCCTAGTAATTATGTATTTTGTAACGGAATTTTTATCCAAGTGTACAACGCAACAAAAGTGATCTCGTAAGCAAACTATGGCGTACGATTTACGTCGAAATTGTTGATACGATGCACTATTCTGTCTGAAGAGACATGGTACATATAAAGAGAGCTTAAAAAGATAGTGGGGTGCAATAACCGAGGGGTGCGTTGATATGATTTCTAAAATTAGATGTAGAAAAATAACATAGACAAGTTTAGTTATATTTATTATTATTATGCGAGTACTTACATGAGTACTTTTATTTATTTTATTCAATAATTCTTATGGGTCTGGTTCACAAAAAGGTCGAAGAGGAAGAGGTTTTATGTTCTCGTCTATATATCAATAACTGAGAAAACTGAGAACGTCACAGGCGAAGGGACGAGAGTAGATATAACTACGGAACGTTTTACAATTTAATGTATTCCCTATTTATTTCTATTTGAATATGATTTATTTAAACTTATAGATACATTTTTTCATTCATGTTTACTGTCACCAGAAATGCTCCCGAGACGACTATTTATACGGTAACGTTGACAAACAAATATACACTAGAACTTTGTACTCTTACTAATGTTGTAGTTTATTATTGTGTCAGATTATAATATGTATATATTTTTTAATATTAGAATAATGCTTATTCCGGAAAATGTGACTATATACAATATACAGTCGATGAATTCGCGTTTAAATAAGAGAAATCACATTATAAAGATGAATGACTTAAATTCGAATGTTCCAAATATATTGTGCGTCGGATAATGTAACAAAAACTATAAATATTAGCACGAATTTTCGTTTCGGAGAATCACATCATCACGGAAGTGTTTCTAACGTCGAGATCGTTAACACTAACATTTTTCTATTTTATAGTTTCAAAGATGACAAGATATTTTATTTTAATTTAGCAGTTCAACCTTCAATCGGAAAATTCGCGTGTACAAGGTCGCGTGTGAAACGTTATGGTGAGAACGATTGATGCATATTTAAAATCGCGAATCGTAAAAAAAAAATTAGAATATTTTTGAGGTTTATATTAAATCTAAACTCACCGTCAAATCCGGCAGGCCCATTGTGAAGTATTTCCTAAACTGAGACCACAAAAACATCACACACACATTCGTGCCTGTGGTCACCGACAACTAGGCCTACATCACGCCCACACTAATCACAGCTCGTTAAGAGAAATGGTTACATCGTGAATATTTCGTTATGCGATGGAATGGATGTCGGGTGGCGCGGTGGAGAAATGGAGATCTTTCTATATTCGAATGGTAATAACCTTCTTGCAGCAAAACACGCTTTGGAACATCTGAGCCGACTGAAGCGCCGCGCGCTACAGCTGGGCGGCGCGGGGACACCGACGTGGGAACGCTCGACCGTTTGATGCGGTATTCGTGGAGCTAGCCGCTCCATACATAAAAAAAACCTAAACAAATCTTTGCTATTATATTCGATGAAGTAATAAGTAATTACTTTAATGTACTCTTATAGTCCAAAAGTTTAAGGCTTATTACAAATTATATCTTCCGTGCGTGTCAAAAATAAACCAGAATTTTCGAATGTTTATATCAATGAAAACATAAATAACGGTTTCCGTATTTCAATGTTTACGAATCCAATTCTTACATAAAATCCTACTAAAATAGATTGGTTTTTCTCGGTATTGTTTAAAAAACACTTTGCGATCGATGTAACGCTTTCTCTAGAAATACGACAATAAATAACATACCCTATCCATAAATTTTCGTTCCGAACGACAATAATGTATATTTAGCTCGCATACACGTGTGCGAGTACGAAAGTGTGCGTGTTATGATGACATGTAGGGCTGATGATGTTTTCGGCGCAAGCGCACGCTCTTCCCGCTTTGTTGCTTGTATATAGGTTACTGCTGTTTTACGATGTCGTTAATGATAAAGCAGTTAATGTTTTAATTAATCTGTTTTGACAGTTGCATTTGAAAACATAAAAAAAAAAAATCGTTCACGAGATTCCTCAACAGCAGATGTAAATTTAATATTTGAGTTCTTATATAATGACTTTCGCTTTTCAACGTTATGACTTGCACTTGTATATTGTTAAGCGCACCAGCCCTGAGCTCCCAGACCAATGAAGTACGTAATAAAAACTAGTGCGCGAGAGAGTTAATGCATTAGGGTCGCTTTAAAATGCTCCAAATGATACGAGCAGAGAACCGGGAGTGATTCACGAGCATGACGAGTCGTTATCAAGATCATGAGCATCAAAACTATTATTTAATTTTAGATTTTTTCAGTGAGTCGAAGCGTGATGTTAATTGTAGAGTCAATCTAAAGCAAAAAAAAAATTCTTAAGCTGGTAACTAGTAAAACCTGATATTAGCGTTTTCAAACAAACATAATCTTCAGAAATATAATATTAGTATTGATAACGATTTTTTCTCGGTAGGGCTTAGTGCAAGCCCGTCTGGGATACCTCACATATTCTACCGCGAAACAGCAATACTTATTGTTATGTTTCGGTTCAAAGGTGGATTGAGCCAGTGTAAATAACAGGCACAAAGAACAATACATTTTAGTTCCCAATGTTGGTGGCGCGTTGGTGATATGAGGAATGATTATTTTTTCTTATAGTACCAATATGCATGTTCGCCAATATGACATAAAAATGATACAAAGCAAAACTCGAAGTACTAGTCCTTCTCACCAAGTTCAAACACCGTCTCAGTCAAGTCCGTCAAATTAAACAAATTCACGAGTATTTTATCGAAAGATTAACCAGTATTTCGAGAAGCTGTTTCAATGAAACCAAAAATAATATGTTTATCAGCGCTTTTGTAAATGACGCTATATCATGAGAAACTGTCTCTCGTTGACAGTTTTCTACATTAATAGTTATTTATAGACGGAACGTTTTAGTTTCTCGAAGTTTCATGATAACGTTTCGATGGTTTTATAAGAATGTATACTGTTTCACGACTTCTTCAAGTGGGTCGTCACCAAAAGTGGATGAAAATCTTTATGATTAATTTTGGAATAATTAATTTAGAGAGATCAATCAGTCTATTAATTTTGCCCGTCAATGCTTATTAACTGAGGAGGGGTCGTCTCGTAAAGTGAAGGTTGGAAATCATTCCATATCACTAATTCAATCCGTCTTCTGGCTTCGAGAACAAAGACGTGAGAGAATTGCATATGGCACATGCAGTTTTCTTTATGACGTGTATATAACACAAACAAAAATTAACCATGCGAAATATCAGTGATGATTTGTAACTGTATCTTTGTTTAATATCCACTCATGAAATATAATTGTGTACAGTGTTGAAAGTAAGTGTTATAAATGCCAAAGGAAGTCTGTCTAATACCCTTTACGACCAAACCACTAAGCCGAATATAATTAAATTTCGTATGAAGCAAGCTTGAACCCCAAAGGACATAGTCTTACTAACTTGTTACTTTTTTATATCAAATACCTGACGACTAAAACGCGAGTAAAACGGCGGGCGACAATTAGTTTGCTATTGCACTTAGCAGAAAAAGAACAGTGGCAACTCTATATATAAAGAGCCGAGATGGCCCAGTGGTTAGAACACGTTAGAACTGTTAATCTGTAACTCTATATACATCCAAAAAAAAAAAATGATAAAATTTCGACGCTAGCCGGCTCAAAGTTTGCTGAGAGCTATTAACATAATAGATGCATTGTTTACACCTGACAAAATTTGATATTGGTATTGAGTAGTTTGTTTTTGTCTACAATTAATTTTTAATATAAACTTTGAATGTAATATATAACCAACTTAAAACTGTTCGCTGTGTTTAATTGGCGAATTCCTTGCCCCAAAAAAGATACATTGACTTTGAAAACTTAGCTACGCGTCTTTCTTTTGTTTATAATATTTTAAACGCGATATATATTACATATTTCTTATACTTAATTAATGTCTACACAATCAAATCAAAATGAATGTGTATTAACACCACTAATGATCAGACAGTAGTGTTAAATACTAATATTAGTAACATATTAGGATGTATGCCACGAGATAAGGTGAAGTGGTCTTAGAAGATCATATTCGCGATCGCGTCATCCGAAACTTACTATACTTTAATTGGATTTAAATATAACACAAATACTTTTATGAAACAGTAAAGTACTAACTGAGATTCTTGAGGTTTTATATAAGATTTCTATGAAGTTTATACTCAATTGAAAGAAATTTTGTCCGATTTAAAAAATAAATGCTTTTTTTAAATTCATCATTCTTTGACCGCTTTCGAACTAATTTTTTATTTTTTTGGAATAAGAATTTGTTTGGTAATTGAAAAGATCAAGCATCGTACTCAATATATTTTCAACCCAAATTTTATAGTTCCACTTGATTACTAAAGTAACAAATAAAACACAATTAAAAATTAATAATATCCGCTCAATGAATACTTCGCCTTAAATAGTAGATTACAATAAAGTATTTATCGTAATCGGTTAAAGACATACACGTACAAAAAACATTAACGCGTATAATAAAATCGCATTCATCTCCGTCTAAAAAATTAATTAAGTCTAACTAAATAGTTAAGTCGGTAAGCATTTGAACTATCACCGGGTAGTACTTGGTACGTGTATATATTGTGGCTATCAGAGTATTATCATTTATTTTAACTTTTGGGTGGTTAATTAAAAGCACAAGGGCCATAACACCTTCAGTCTCATGGCGACGATTAAGGTTTAGTATACCTCCTGCAGTGCTAATCCTGTGAGCAAGTTTCATTTTTATGGTTGAAAATTATCGGGCTAGAATATCTCCTTAAGAAATGACATCAAAAATCAAATTTAAATTTAAAAATGAAGTCACCAGTTATATAATGATTATATAATGAATTAATATGAAACGTTGACGCTCTACACCGACAAAGTAACTTTGATATAAATTAAACTAGTATGAACGAGCAGCTTATAAGATATTTTTTTCAGCAAACGTACGTGCAAGGTAGTAGTCCGATATGGACACTTCTAACACCGTCCACATCTACGCACAAACTTCAGTCTCGTGAACAAGACATTCGTAGATAATGTCGAAATGTCGACCTCCACCAAATAAAAATAAATATCCCGTTTTAAATATTTGAGCAGCTTGTGTCTGATATCCTCATTGATCGTTGAATATGCAACATAAAACAACAAGCGCCATTATTAAAACGTAACAAATAAGTACAATATTTAAGTATTACGTAAACGATGTCTATACCAAAGATTTCTCTAAGTAGTTCGAGTATTACAGTCACACAAACTCTGCCATTTATAACGTAGACGCAAAATAACTCAACTCGTGCTCGAGAATAAAACGTTACGACAAACAAAAGTAAAGAATTCCACCGAATTATTTCAGGCCCTTTGGCGCCGAAGTGAATTAAACGCTTCGACAAGACCGCGTATTTGCGATTCGGTGACGAAGTCTACAAGTGCGGGATAGGTCGCGCCCCCCCCCCCCCCCCCCCCCGCCTGGCCCGCGGCCAGACCGCCAAGGTCGCTGGAGCGGCCGGCCGCCGGGGACTCGGTTCTGTGTTATGTCTTATTGAAATATGACATTTTGGATATTATCATCCGCGTTATGATTTCATTCTTAAGCTAAAACTGATATTATTTAATCTGATAATTTATATGAAAACATTTAACTAACCAATCGGCATTAATATTGGGCTTCTTTGGGCGACTTCTGTCTTCAAATAATATATTTGACTCACTCTGACTTGTTTTTGCATTGAATTGATGGTTCATGTATATATCCTGTCACGGGTTGCATTAGGATCAACACAAAATTCTACCTCGCATAACGTTTTACACGACAAGTAATGTACTTCAACGATCATCGTCATATTTCAGCCGAACGAATTGTTAATTGATTTAAAATCTAAAAACAAATTTAAAATACCTCCAAGCATAGAAGACTCAATGTCGAAAATCTACCACCGGGTCGGAAAGATACACCTCGGGCCCCCGAGGGCCCGGCGAGAGGGAGGCACCGTACCTGCGCCACGTCGGCCAGCTGCGCGCGCTGCATCTCCAGGTCGGCGATGCGCTTGAGCGCCGCGTCCTCCGCGCGCACCACGGCCTGCAGGCGCTCCCACGCGCCGCCCAGCTCCGCCGCGCCGCCGCCGCGCGGGCTGGGGCTGCTGCACGGCGACGCCAGCCGCTCGCGCAGCGACACGTCCTCGGACGCGCCCTCGCCCGCCGCGCCGCCCGCGCCGCCGCGCTCGTACGCGCGCTCCAGGCGCCGCGCGCGGTGCGCCAGCCGCTCCTCCAGCAGGCGCGCCTGCGGTGCGGACGTCGAGATTACGCTCACCGGGTCGAAGCGAAATCGAAATTGAGACGGACTCGAGACGCACCTGCTCCTTGACCTTCTCGAGCAGGTCGGCGTACTGCTCCTGGTCGCGGCCGCAGCGCTCGCAGAGGGGCGGCGTGCTCTCGCGGCGCTCGCTGCGCAGCTCGTCGAGCTCGCGGAGCAGCGCTCGCACGTTCTCGTCCCTGTCGTCGATGGTGCGGCGCATCCGCTCGAGCTGCTCGAGCACCTCGGCCTCGTGCGTCGTCTTCTGCTCGAGCTGGCTCTCGAGGTTGGCGATGATGTCCCGTAGGAGCGAAATCTTCTCCTCGGTCGCCTTGACTCTCTCGTCGGCCTCCGCTTTCCGCGTCTCCAGATCCGTAATCATTTGATTCATATCGCGCGCTTGAGCTTCTAGCTGTTCCACCTGTGTGGGCATATTGACAGATAGAGATAACTACTAAAAAACGTACCTCCCATAACTTATAATGCATATTGATAAAGGCCAAAGAATTAATAAACTACAGGTTCTTTTTTCAAATCTAGAGAGTGAAATGTTAATAATTATATTATAAATCGTATGACTTTAATAACAATAGAACATCCTCACTGTAACACAACCGGAGGTTTGTTAGCTGATAAAATTGTATACAGGTCTATGTATCTACAAATCTACATACTATGTAAGCTTATACAGATTGCAATATAAGACTAGCATTTAAGATATAGATACGAATAAAAAAATAATCTAAAACTACTTAACAATATAGATTAGAATTCTACATGAGATATGTTCTAGTTAATAATACAATCTGTACAGAATACAACTTATTATATAGAGGGACGAAGGTAGCAGCGAAATTAAGATGCTCTATGTTATTTTTAGTACAGGACAACATTTATATGACTTTTATTAGAAAACTAGTTAATACGGCATGAATTGCAATGTTTCTTTATATTTTTCTAATACGACTCGCCCCTCACGAATAGTACGTTAATCGTCTTTTATAACCCGTTCGCAATCAGAATCGTATTCGACCTTTTGGAACTGAAATACGAGCAGTCCGTCTGGTAGCGGTAGCGATTGTTTTTGTGGTTAGATTAATAATTGCTACCACCGCCGCTACGTGGAACGAGAAACAAAATTTTGAAAATCAGCGTAATACGCGTAATTGTTCTGGCAGTCAAACACCCTACACACAAACCTATGTCTTTGCAAACGCTCCTTTGCTGAGAGACTGTCATTTACAATTTGCTTTGACAAGGTTCCATTTCGTTATGAACGCACACGAATGAAACCTTAAACTGTTGCGGGAGTACAACTGCTAATAATAAGTATACAAAGTTCCAATTCATGATCGATCGTAAAGCATAGAATACGAACATAATTAAGCGCTAAATTTTAAATATAAATAATGATTACTAATTACAATGTTTTAAACAGCAATATTTATTTATGAAAAGGTTTTCATGAGAAGCTGGTGCGAGCGAACCGAGGCGAACTTACATGTGCATTGTGCTCTCGACAGTTGCATTGCGGAAGGCGCAAACAGCGGATCTGGACACAACCCATACCCATTGTACATGTGCTGACGAAGCTTCAACTGTTCGCTAATCAAAAAGCAATTTCTCGTCTACTAATCGTTCCTTAGAACACTCTCGGCGTGTTTAAAAGTGGTATTATTTGTACACTAGTTTTAATTCACGTCAAATATTCGTTCGCACATGTTTCGTTAGTGACGTAGTATTATACAGTATTAGTATTAATGTGAATCGAAATAAAATAGTCAAACACAAAAAGGCTCGCGTCACCTCGGCCAGCACGCGCGCGCCGGCCAGCAGGCGCGCGCTGAGGCGCTGGTTGTCGTCGCGCAGCGCGCGCAGCCGCGCCGCGAACTCGTCGCGCTCGGCCTCGCGCTCGCCCGCCTGCTCCTCCACGAACTGCCGCGTGGCGCGCAGCTGCCGGTTGGCCGCCTCCAGCTGCGGGCGCGACGGTTAGTGCCGTGTTCCGTGTTCTCGGGAGGCGGGACTCGAACCTCGCGCTCGAGTCGACCGGGATATAAATATTTGCCTCGAAAATTTATATTACAGACGAAAACTCTGTATTTTTAATACGGTTCCGTTCGAGTCGCTCCTCCCGAGTCCCGCCTCGCCATTTAAAAAAATATCACTATACGGTGCAGCAGATAACACCTACTGAGGAACCGGGACCATGTTATCGTGTGACTACACGGAGAAAACAAAATATAAATAAGTACTATCTATGTACTATATTATTACATATATACGTATGTTCATATCTGAAATAAATTATAAAAGCAAGCTAGGAAAAAAAATAACATAAACCGATTTAGCCTAATGTACCTTCTCACAGCAAACGCTGTGCAACGAGGGTTTATTTCCGTGATCCTGCGTGAGGCGTGTCGGAAATAATATACATTATTATAATATACGGAACTATAACATTATGGTGCTTTCGTGATCGTGTAATATAAAATTAATCGCGTGGTACGTGACGACATTATGAATGCAATCATATTTGAAAGAGAGAAATTCAAGTTAACGGCAGAAAGCTACATATAGTAGTGCAAGTATGACAAGTCACCTGCTGCTGCAGGTCGTCCCGCTCGCGCAGCGCCAGGTCCAGGTCGTGCGCCGCGCGCGCCAGCTGCGAGCGCGGCGAGCTCGCGTCGTCCAGCGAGCGGCACGCGCCCGCGCCCGCCGCCAGCGTGCCCGCGCCCGTGCCGTACCTGCGCACGCGCCGCGTGAGGGGGCTGCGGGGGGCTGCGGGAAGCGGCGCTCCCTCTCGCGCCCCCTCTCGCTCGCACTCACCCCTCGGCGATGACGTCCGACGGGCCGCGCTCGGCCAGCAGCTGCGCGAGCCTCATGGCGGCGCTCTCGAGCTCGGTGCGCAGGGCGGCCTCGCGCTCGCAGCCCTCCGACAGCGCCTCCTCCAGGATCTGCGTTGCAAATTTTTACGATATATTTTAGATGTCGAGCGTTGTGTCTTCCACGAAGACACAACGTATGTAATACCGGTCAAAATCTTAAGGAAGCAAATCTGTTATTGAAGTATTGAAATCGCAGGGATAACGTAAAATTACCTTTTTCTGCAGCTCGCAGTTGTCGCATATTTTCGTATTGTTATCCATCTCTTGCACGAGCTCCGTGATCTGTACCGCGCTTGACTCCAGCATGTTTGATTCTTGACGAACTCCTGCAATCGATCATACCTTTTTTATAACATTTTCGTTTTTCTATCAGTACAAAATTTTAATGGAACTGAAACTGAACTTCCTTTCTTTTTTTTTTGAGTATTTTATATTTGAGTACATTTGAATTGTACACTCAACAATATCCTATTATTTACATAAAAACTGTAACTCACTGCCAGTTGCGCATCGAGCAGACAGCTCGAGTAGCTCGTGCGCCTCATCCCTCAACCTCTTCAGAGAGTGTTCGAGTTCCCTCTTAATGTCCGCACTGAGATCCCTCTGCTGTTGCAAGAAACCGACGACGCCCTCCTCATCCAGAGACACGAGAATGGAGTCCAAGTCCGGCGCGAAGTGCACGTGCTTAGTACGTGACACAAGACTCGAGTTCAAGTCCGTTAGGTTCGGAGTTGACGGACGAGAATCTAGATCCAATGTTCTGGAACAGAGAATGATGTGATGAGAATTTTTCTATAACTTTATTTAAATGTATGTGTGTAGGTATAGGTGTGTGTGTGTCTGAGTGTCTCATCATCACATCTGTACATTATTCGCACAAAATTATCAATTTTAAATGTGTTTGTAGGTGAAATCTAAAGATAGAATTTGCGTTCATCTCCTTAATGCTATCTACATGTTAGGATGTTGCAGAAAATTAATAACCCGTCAGGCTGGCCGCCTGCCAAGTCCTATGCAACTCGTATAATGCAGGCTTTCCTAGAAACTCGGCGCAAGATATAACAAGAGTCAAGATGCGAGACAACTAATTTACATTTCAATAAATCTCTCTGATGTTTTGTATTGAAATCAAAACAAACCAAATATAGAAATGAGTTATTAAGTGCGACTGTACGGTGCGTTTAACGATAACAAGCTAATAGAAGGGATAATTTGCCAAAATAAATATACGAGTTACCTGTACGTTGGTATCGTAAGAAGTTAAAAAATAAATGAATCAATTTTGGTTTTCGAGTGTCATTTTCAAATGAAAACTCATCACACATGCAAAACTCACTCGTTTACTTCTGATAACTTATTGAAATATAAATGTTTACTAACTGGTCCTGAACAGAGAGTTGTCCCAGCAGATGCGCGAGCACAGTCTTGTTGAGCTCGTCCTCTGCGCTGGCGCAGTACGCGACCAGTTGCGTGACAGCACGCTGCAGCGTCACGGCTACGCGTTTCAGACCGTCCCTGAAATTTTTAATACATTTCAAAATTCATAAAGAGGTGTGTCGATGACTATCGTATGTTGGATTACCACTATAATCCTTTTATTTACTTATTTATATTTTATTGCACATCACATTAAAATACTAGAACATAAGTAAAAGGAAATAATTGTGCGGTCTTCGCTCGTTTATCGGTTACAGACAATTTAATTTTTATGGAAGAAGTAGTTTTATGTGCAAATTTTCTTATTTTTGTAAGACAGCTATTAAAAGGAATTCTCTTAAGGGAAACTGACAAAGTTAAACGTTAGCTAAGTACACATATAATAAAAAACATCGTAAGTAACATACCTTTCCTTAGTGACCTCTTCTAGCTGTCTATTCTGATCAAAGCTGTTGTTTCGCCTTTGCCTCCGCTTGTCCGCCTCGCCGGGCGACAGCTCGTCGCGGACACTCGGCAACTGTGAACAATTATATCGTTTTGTTACTTGGATTCGTACACACTTAGAATCGTTAACGACCAATAACTAACAATATAGATTTTAATACAAGACGAAACATACCAAAAACCTCCTCAGCATAACCATGTTGCGATTTTTACATCTTGACGATGAACGTAAATGATACTTATTCTATCATTTAGAACATCACTAAATCACTTCACAAATATCCTGATTTAACATCACACCACTGACGTCTAAAATTTCTATAGAAAACAATAAGACTTCAGCTGTGATACGTAATTAATAGTTATAATTAGAAAAAGCTTTAAATACTTCACTCTCAAGGTCAAGCAATGGAGCAGAGCTTTAAAGTGGAGCAACCGTCTCTCTTGATGAGTGTAATTACTAGGACATTGAAATTAATAATTTAATTCGAAGACTATCTTACAAAGTGCACTTTTACCTAAGATGATTCTGGTTTGTATGAGTCGAAACTACAACAAGAAATCTATAGAATTTTTTCCCGATATTGCTTAGCTTGGGTTATTATATAGAATAGTTTTATCTCAACGAAAGTCATGAGTCCAAATTCAAATCCTTGTCGGGTTATCAGATGAAATTCATTTAAATCATTCAAACTGACATCGACGATTGATACAAATATCGAATTAACAATGCATTTTTGTAATATATATCAAACGTAAAGCTTAGCTACAAAATATATACTCTTGAAATTAAGTTTGTTTTTAACTGCACATGTCCTTACATTTTGGAAAATTTTAACTTTCCATAGTTCAAATTAATTTAATCGACTCGTTCATAGTGTCATTCTTTTAAGCATACCACAACCATAGCATATTAAATGCATACATGACACTCAATATATTTATACCCAAGTACCTATACTATACTGGATATGTCACACTAAAATCATACATGACAACAGCTTATGTATTGGAAAGCCATGACTTAGCCGGCATTTAGTAGTTCTGGTATTCCATGAAATGATTCAACATAAAACCACAGGAAAACTTATTAGATACAAAGTTATAAATAATTATAATAACTTGATTTACGTTAGTTTAAAGTCCAGCGTTGATGTACATATGTAACAAATACATAAATTTATTTCTTTTCATAACGAGTCATATTAAGTACACGTTAAGAAATCACCATCAAATAAAATTAGAAATAAAAATCTCTTAGAGCGATTAATATTTTCTTATAAGTTTGAATTTAAATTAAAAAATATAACTACCATGTATCAAATTTTGAAAATTCCGCTACCACGTTTGGTTATATTTTCTACCAAGTTTCGTACCAAGATACCAGAGTCACCGTTCCAATCACTTTCCATTTATAGTTAAGAACTATCAGTAAATCTAAATAAAGGTATCTTAATCATTTGTGTTTATTACTTGCATTTTCATCTAAATGTTCAAACATTCCAATGTAATAATTAGCATCTTGAAAAAAATCTAGCATCTATACACATATGTATGTGGTACTATTAAAAATTATGTCATATTAGGTAATGCGTACACTTACCAATAATATATACAAACTTTTACTACGTATATTTCGAAATTAATAACAGAGGAATAGAACAATTGATTTTGACAAATTATTAAGTGAGGGTAGTTACACAGATATTCATAA
Organism: Vanessa atalanta; assembly: GCF_905147765.1. Lineage (NCBI taxonomy): Eukaryota > Metazoa > Arthropoda > Insecta > Lepidoptera > Nymphalidae > Vanessa > Vanessa atalanta. Next base: position 11,355,015 of record NC_061886.1, on the reverse strand, counting down.
TGACAATCAAAGTAGTACTGATGTTACTATTAAAAATTATATGTTAATTTAAGTTGGTTTATTGTTAAGATATATTTTTAGAGGTTATGATTTTTTTAATTATTTAATTTATCAATTTCAATACTCCCAGAAAACATCGAATTGTCTGCTATAACATGTTTAGAATTACCAGTATAGTACGTGTGGTTGAGCCACATGTTACCAATGAATTTTAAGGAGGGATTACATTAAAACGATTACGATTTTTGACATTTTGGAGAGTTTTTGGTTTTAGTAACAATACAATATATTTTTCAAAGAGCATGATTGGTTAATTTTTAGTTTCTTATATTTCTCATGTCTTTAAATTGCAATTACGTCACTATAAAATATTTATACGCTAAATGCAATTCGTACAGACATTTTATCTTCGCCCAGCAGGAAACTAAAATACGTAAACAAGTAACAAAATAAATCCAGCTGCGAACAGAAATAAAGTCAGTGGAAAAAACTAAATACCATGTGTGGCCCGTCATGCACTTTGTTCTATAAACTGTGCCACGGCGCATTGTTACTTTAAGCTAATAACGCATCTGTCACCATTAAATAAGCGATAAAAACGTCTGCATAATTTTAGCAAACGATTAGAAATTTGGGTTAACATATGTGCATGTATCTTCGAGTTTTCTGTTACCAATAACAATAAGGTTTAAAATAGTAACCATATGACATTTCCGTTGTTTTTTGATTAAATTACTTGAATTTAGGTCATATATCCAGACTATTAGGGGTTGTTTTCGAGTGCAGTGTCTTTAGGAGAGCGTAGCGATGATAGCTATATCACAGGAGATTTGGTTTGTGTTTAAAATAAACACGTGTAAATAAATGTAATGAAACAATGAGGAATTTTCTTTGAATATGGAAGATCAAGAACACTCGAAAATAATGGAATGAATAATAAAAATTCGTTATATGTAATTTTTAAATAATATTTCAGTTGGATTTTTAATTCCAATTGTTTTTTCCCTTTCAATAAAATATGTAATAATTTAAATAAAATAACATCGAAAACATGAATATTCAATCCGTTTCGACATACTATTAAGGCTATGTCTATGTTAAAGCCTATACAACCAACTACAAGAAGAGGACGAAAACCAAATTTGACATCAAGACGCGATATCGTTGTTCGAGAGCTTGAATAATAATCTATGATATTCAATATTATTCATCTGCGAAAAAATTAAACGTTGACGAAACTCATCGGAAATTTGGAAGTTGAATTAAAATAGATTTATGTACTTAGTTAAGTATAAACGCACAATGTAGTAGCGCTACGTAGTACACAAATCTAAAATTCGTTGATCTTCATTCCTTCTCCGATTGGAATAGACTACACATCTAAAACCTCTAAAGATGTGCAAAATAAAATTTCAATAAAATAATAAACGATTAAACTTTTTTTTTTAATATTATAAATATGTTAATAACGTAACACGTATTTTTAAAGGCCATTATTCAATGTTATATGTAACTATTAAAAATAAATTAATTACAAATAACACAAGTACTTTATGTATTCAAATATAAACAGCTCAATTTGATTTGTTTGATATTTGAAATCCGGTTCTAGCTAGTTCAGCCCCTCTTCAATCAATAAACACCCGAGGGGTACAGACTTTATGGGATACAAAATGCAGACGCTTTAGAATAATATAATGGGGAGATGAGAAAAGCGTGTTTGAATAAATAGGAATGATTCGTTTGCGAAACTTTGTATATTAGACGAAATTCTAAAGATAATTTCAATGATCTTTTTGTAATTAAAAATAAACTTTTTTTATTTCCAGTGTTTCAGAGATTGGGAGCAGCGACCGTTTAAAGGGAATTGAGTTTGAGTGGTGCCAAGTTCTATGTTATTTGTCTTTTTTTGCCATCGTGATCATTTTCAAGCAAGATAAAGATCTGTTTTACAAATAATTATATTCTATCGATATTACACTCATCAAGTTAGCTAACTCACACATTTTCGGCTACAAATTTTCATAAAGTATTATAACGGATAAGAATTTCAATTACTGAAATGTTATATGTAGTGATACTTTTTGAACGCTGACTTTCATTGAATAAAACACCAGTAATGCAACGCATGTGGTCACTAACAGTCACTAATATTTTTAGACGCCGCACTAATCATAACAGTGTTAATGAATAACGGTCAGCCTCTTTTCAACTTAACAAGCACTTATCACCGATTGTTTTATTGCATATACACTATAATCAAAAATATAACTAAACTGTTATCAAATTAGACCTTATGTATACGTCTATGAAGTAATAGGGTACTGAGCGTCGTTTCGTATTCGCGCGCACGCAGTGACGTCACGCGCACGTAACGCGTTCGTCGCGAGCAACGGTCAGCGCCAAACTGAAGTTGTTTGTTTATAACACGGAATTGTATCCTCCTAGGCGGTTAGAAGTTGCAGCGATGTTATCTTTTTATGAGTGCATCTGTCATATATTTAGATGTGATTTCGTTTAAATAAGACATTTTTGTGTATTTAAACTTATTTGTATGATAAAAGGCATGGATAAAAAGTATAAGAGAAGAAATGAGGTCATAATTCCTACTATGGTTATACGTTCGTGCTTGACATGTGGTTTTCGAATCAATGACTAGCGATGATTGAAACATCTAGAAAGTGTATTTAAACTGTTCTTTAAAGTTTTATCTTTTCATAAAATTTCAGAAACTAAAAAATGAGTGGGTGTTACCTATATACTTACTACTACTTTAAATCTTATTCTACTGTGAAGAACTGGCAAGAAACTTAATAGTTAGTCTTTTTCAGAAATATATCGTAAAATGTAACTGGCGTGATAAGAATACACTCTGAGAAAGACCGTTGGTTGGTTGAACGAGACAAAAAACCGTTATTGCTATAGCATAATCTGTACAATGGTTATACTTAGAACATCACGGATGTAGAATAAAGATAAACGCCATTGTTATCCCAGTTGATTTACGTGAGGAAGATGAATTAATGTTAATAAGGATATACGTTAAACGATAACGGTCGTAGCTTTCGCCACAGAAACGTTGGCGAACCTGAAATATGAAACTAGGGACATTTGAGACCGCTTAGACTATTCTGTTAAAGAGGATTTACCTAGAACGATGAAGGGAACTGCTACAACTTTGACAACTAAAGTTAAGTATCGCAATTACGAAAAAAAAGATTTCATTTTCTTTAACGTTACGGAGCAGTAACACGAGGAATACTAACTTATATTATTTCACATCACTTTATAAATGTATTGCTATTCGTTCGAGCCGAATCAAACTCACGACGTTCAATGTTGTCGAAAGAATAACGGGCGTAATTACACTATTTTCATATTTGTTATTGAATTATTGGCACAAATTAATGGCGTTTTGACTATAACATGGGTTGAATTTAAACTTATCAACACATTCTATATTATCGATTGACGTAAACGTTAAATAATTTAGTTAGGTTGTAAGATTTAAGTCTCAAAAGGTCAATTGTTTTTGTTAACTATTTTTAACTTTTAAAAGAATATTATTCCGAAAATCGAGTCTCGTCAATCAGCGTCCAAATCCTTTGTACGAAATTCTTCGTACACCACTTTCGATTCGCTGTAGCAAAACATCCGGGCACATTATAAAAAGACGAACACACACGTCGTCTGCCATTTTACAGGGAATAATGTGAGGAGGGATCTACGCATCTTCCTTCTGATTTATAAGGGAGTAGGCGATACACTTTGATTATTTTAAATTGGGCTCAGAGTTAATTATCATTATATCCTTTGCCGCTAAAACAATACATATATAAATATTGTTAAATATTATTTAACTAGACGTTGTTGCCGGTTAGGGTTCACATATTTTTCGGTACTAAATAAAGATATACACATTACTTTAAGACCATTCGGTCCATTTACATATATCGATGACGATCCAAGCATATCTTCGAAATATCGTCGCGACAAAACATTGACGTATACACATTATATCTATATGTGTATGACCTCAATCGGAGTCGTGAAGAAGTTACGATCACTAACAGACGCACTAACTGTTATATAAATATAACGATAACGATATCTTGTCAGTGAAACATATGTACATACTAAGTTATTTTAAACATTTATCGCGGAAGTCATTACTGCTATTAATATGTCAAAAAATATATTTATAAATAACATTATCCCGTTCTAATATACACAGCTATACCGCAAAAACCGTAAGTTAACTTAGAGGGTTTAAGATCAACGCTTCATAAAAGTTTAGCGTCTAATTATAACCGACGAACATCCTGTCGTAAGGGATAGCCGATTCGCTACGTCTGCGACTGCATTTTTCTAATCACTAAACGAAGTGTTCATGTTCTTGACCTAAATTTATACAACGTTAAAAATATATAGAATGCAAAAGATCGAATCGAAACAATTCACAATAAAGTTCTACATATTGTTTTTTTGCAATTTATTTATACAGGCAGACTGCCAAATGAGTTTCAGTATGTGGTCACCTTCGTTTTTAGCACTGCTAGATGTATAAACTACTTCTTACGTCGTTGTTAAGATTCTTTCTACCTCGTGGGTATGTAATTATACTAACCCTTCAAACCGGTAGGGCTGTAATAATAGAAAAAAAATAACAAAGTAGTATTTCCGTATGATGGTCGAATCGCTACCCGACAAGACTTACAAAGCCCTTTCACCGATAAATAAAAAAATAAATCAATACACGACCTGGAAAATATCCTCAAAGACCTTTATAATTTACTTTTTATTCAACATTATTTGAGGTTTATGTTTCACGTCGACAGTACAATTAACTCGAGGACTATTGAAGCGTCACTGTTTATGACGAAGGGTGTACACGTGTTCTCTACTGCGTCACGTGAGAACCATTGTCACAACTACGCTAAGAGCTGTTCCGACATCCTGCTGTGGAGGACTCTAAAACTAAAAAGTATTTTCTTTATAAGTAAATTTCTATAGAAATGTCGCGAAATGGAATGAATAAGAAATAGCACAAACTATTACTTGTATTAGGTATATGTAATGGGTACTTCCTGCTGATTTAAACATAACATTGATTCCTGTGCATTTACTAGAACTACAAATCTTAGATAAAAAAATATTCATATATCTTGTACTAATCGAACATCTGCTACTTCGCAAAATTTAAAATCGTTCGATCTTTCTTGGAAAGCGTTTGGATCAAGAATATTCTTTCTGACAATATTGAATTAATAAGATATGTACCTCAAAATAACAACATAAAAACATACTGTAGCAGTCTCGTGAACGAGACATTCGTTGATAATGTCGAAATATCGAACTCCACCAAATAAAAATAAAAGACATGGTAAATATTTCGTTTTAAATACTTGCAGTAATAAAAATAACCATGTTAATTTAAAATCTTATATACTGTAGCCGCCCTAAAACTGTTATTTATTTAAAACGAGAAAAAAGAAAAATGCTTAAATATAATAAGTCTTACAAAAAATATCCTATTCGTCCTTTGGACATCTTATAAAAAACTTTGTCTAATTCGAGACGCGACAAAGTTAAAATATATATAACAGAAGTGTGATGCTAAGATTCAACCTTTAAATTTTACTTTCACAAATATCTAACAAATCATCTGTCAGCTTTTAATACATTAACTCAACAGTAACTAGGAAGCGCATCCAACTGGGACGGAATGCGTCTAAAGGTTCGAAGAAACGCGTAAACGTCGTTAAACATGCTGTAAACCGACAAATTTTATTCAGTATTGATGTTTTATCGACGAAAACGTCCGTCAGTTCAAAACAGAATATATATATAGGAAAGTGAAAATCACCACATCTAATATTAGTTACTAGGTAATAAAACTAACGGAAAAAATATCTAAATTAAATTCTATTAATACAAGCCGTGCAAACTAAGTTGACTGGTCTGAAGTTAGGCTTTCCGACACATTCGCGTAAGAAAACTTGCAACCACGCAATATGCGCCTTTGCGTCTGCCCTAACTCGCCGCCCTCACTTTTGTTCCTAAAAACTATGAAGTACATTAAGTATATCTAATAATAAAATCTGCATTCATTTTGAAGCATTATTTATTTATTAGTTGTTAAAAATATCGCATCCACACAAATTTTCTTGGTGGTAGGGCTTTGTGCAAGCCCGTCTGGGTAGGTACCACCCACTCATCAGATATTCTACCGCCAAACAGCAGTACTCAGTATTGTTGTGTTCCGGTTTGAAGGGTGAGTGAGCCAGTGTAACTACAGGCACAAGGGATATAACATCTTAGTTCCCAAGGTTGATGGCGCATTGTTATGTAAGGAATGGTTAATATTTCTTACAACGCCATTGTCTATGGGCGGTGGTGACCACTTACCATCAGGTGGCCCATTTGCTCGTCCGCCTACCGATATCATAAAAAAAGACACGAGAGGGTAAAGATAAAGTCTAGTCTAAAGTGCATAGATCGCATGAAATTGTATTTTCAAATATCATTCTTTTATAAAAAAATACTCAATGGATTTAGTTTTAAAATATCTTTTAGATAGCAGAGTTTATAATATCTGGCCAGTTTAAACACATGGCCATCATCAGCCATCATATGACGCCCAGCAGTACATACGACACGCCAAATTATTTGACAGTAGACTCTTGATAATAGGATTATCGATTTTTTTTAAAAGTTATTTCATAATGCACGCAATACTGGCCGATGCCGTGAAAAATGTTGCTGAATGTACATTGCCCTCTGCTTTCTTCGTTCCAAATTTAAAAGAGCGCGGGATTATCGAGGGTCTACTGTATAAATATTAAATCATATTGAATTCAACCTAGATCTCGAGTAGTGTTACAAAATGTTCTGGTTTCCTTATGCTTTACTAAAAGCGATGCTTAAAAGCACTCCATTCTATGCGATTCGGAGCATAAAATACCGATTAGTAGGTCATACGCACGTAATAGAAGAAGAGTAGGTAATACAGTCGTCAACAGAATTTTTGCAAATTCTTTTGTTTTTATTTGATGAACTAATGTATAATTAATTTATTAATAATTATTTATGTATATTTAAAAGCACGAAACGATATTATTACGTTTTTATAAATTAAATTTACATAAGTATATTACATCTTTTATATAATTGACAGAAAATAGCGGCTAATGTGTTACTTGCCGGTTATTTTCGATAAAATATATGATTATTAAAACTAAACAAATGTTACGTTGGTAATATGAGAATCTAACAATATTATTAAACATGAATGTAGTGGAGTGGATTTCTGAATATTACAGTATAAATAAATTTCGTGCGCGAATGTACCTACTGCAATTGAATGAATTTAAAATTATAATCATTATATGGAGTGCCCTAATGCGTGGATCCCTTCTACGTGAGTAAACATGTGGCTACGGTAGGGCACGAGATAACGTCTAAAATGTTTTCATTTTCTAATTTTTCATACACTTATGATACAAATAAATGACGTAATCCTTTACTTTGTTTGTATCATAAGTGTATTAAGAAAATGCCATGGATATCCCTAATAAATAATAATCAACTGCTGTAGTTAATTCTAAATTTCATGTAATCTATAATCCGAATTGTTGATAGTATTTCTAAAATCATAATTCAGAAGTGCTCGCAGGAGTCAACTTAAATAAAGTATATTTTTTTATCGGAAATACGTATCACGAGATTTCATAGTATATTTTCTAATACAAGAGGTTAATTTTAAATAAATCTAGTAAATAAATAAAGCTACAAAAAAACCAAATCGAAAGTAATTACTGTTCTTATTTCTTCAATTAAAACATATCATCGTATCACGTAGCGCATAATGCCGGCCACCCAGACGATCCAGCATTAGACAGATGTTGGTTTAATCCCATCATAGAGATCAACAGAATACAGAAATGGCATGATTTATTATTAACTTTCATACCCCTGCTAAAACTCACTTTAAGAGGCTATATACACAAAAAACATTTCAGAGTTATATTCAACTTATTATTAGTTTCGAAACTCATTGCCACTTCTGTTCTGTTATTAGCTCTATTATTTCAATGCACCGGGCGCAGCATCGCGACATTTGATTAGACGACGCGTAGTAAATACATGCTAGCGTATAATTAGACGCCTCGCAAGTTCAGTAACCCGCGCAGGCGCAGCTCTGAGTCTACGCCGCGATAGGTCCAGTAATCGTCAAAATTTTGCGAAATCTTATATTATTTTGGAGGCTATTTAAAAATAAATATACTGTTCCCATAAATGCGATATACAGCTTTGAGACCATTTAAAATGAAGGTTAAATGTATTAATGGTTCTTATAATAAATATTATATTTAGAAGGACATTTTTTAAATTCGATTTAGCTTATTATAATTCAGATTTCTATATATTCGTTCGTCCCTCTTGCTCGGAACATAGAATTTTTTTTTTTGTATAGAAATAGATTATGCATCTAGATTTATTGCATCGAAAATAGCACGGCAACAAAGTTACGAAAAAAAAACCTAATATATAAAATGTATTCAGAACCAAATCCATTCTAACAATTAATTAGTAACCTTTAATAAATACGTATAATACAAAGTTATTTGTTAAAAAGAAATCAATATTCAATAGCATCGTCAGACGCCATCTAGATTAACGGTTTACTCACGTAAGGGGAATGCGAGGGTGGCGGTATTTATACCGACGCCATAGATTTACCACACGTATCTATAGTAGCGGGCGGTGAATTGAGTCGTTAGTATTTACGAGTCGATCTGGTTTTATTGGTACAGACGCTATCTGATTGATCAAGTCACACGATTGGGTTAGAGTGTCAGATTTGTGAAAGTATTTTAACGCATATTTATATGTTTTGTAAACACACTTGTGACATTTTAAATGTTTTATTTTTTCTTTTTAGTGAAATTAGCTTAGTAATGTTACATCAAATCTATCAGAGAATTAGTTGGTGCGATCACATTTCGTTAGTACGTGAATTGATTCGTGATCATGTGAATGTAGGTCACGCAGGATTATCAAGTCAGGTCACAATGGAAAGTATCGTAGAGACTGCCGTCGAGTATAAGGAATTATTCACATTCGTAGTACAATAGATTTCTATTACACTCAACGGGTACATACCGCAGAATGGCAGCGCATCTAAGCAGAAATAACAAGTTTGATTCTGAAAACTTGGGCTATTGTCATGTAAGCGTTGCTATATTTTTTATGACATAATTAGGGGACCGGGGAAATGGACCACCTGGTGATAAGGACCACCACCCAAAGACATTGGCGTCGTAACAAATTCCAATCATTCCTTTCAATTTCAATGCGCCACCAACCTTGGGAACTAAGTTATTATGTTCCTTGTACCTGTGGTTAATCTGGCTCACTCAGCCTTCAAACATTACACTAATTTAATTGCAACAAGTTCCACATACCTCATTATCCTTCTCTGCGTATATGCGGTCGCGCAGCGCCACCAGCTCTAGCGGCCAACTTGACAGCTCCGCGTCGGGGTCCGACAGCAATACCTGGAGAATATTATCCAATCAACGTTTTGTTTTTACATAAAACAGGCAGAGCATTGGGCATTTCATATCTATTGACGTTAAGTGTTCAAGAAAACGTTGAAGTATCTTAGATTACGTTAATAATACTGAAATATTGTATCATACGCCAATAATTCCACCAATTTATTATTTAAAAGAATGGATAATTACAATGCACTCCTGACATAAATTACGCTAAGGCGGTCAATCTCAAAGACTAGCTATTCATACAGAAGATATTAGAAAAGTGTGCAAACATAGGTGTTCTTTCTGTTCCCTCCACACATTCCGTAAGATATCAATCCGACAAAGTAAAGCAAATAGGCACATAAGCAACGGCTTCACATGCTTTCTGGGACAAGAGTTTAGCACTGACAAATTCCTGCCTCTTAGAATTTATCGGCCCGATTTTTAGCTATGGAGTAGTTCAAAAGGAACCAAACAAATCTCATTGCAATGGAATATTTGTTAAGCATCCGTTGTAAGTTCCCACCCCGATGAGTCTGTATGTGATGAGCCCAAATGTTGATGATATTTATAGTCATAATTAAAACGTGTTAACTTTCAAGATGAAACAAATGAAAACAAACGATATGACAGACCAATTAGGGCTGGCACATAAGCCGGGGTGACCAACCATTTAAACAGAACTTAAAAGGAAACATGCTTTTGAAAAATATAACATGACTATATTTGTATGGAAATGTTTACATAGATAGTCTATAATGTCATAATTAGTGTATATATGTATGTGTATTTGACTAAATGTTCTGTTTGTGTGAGTTCATTTTATACATACACACAAACGATCACAAATGTGCACGAGCACGCTCAATGGTTACAAGAGACTGGGAGTTAATTCTACTAACATATAACGGTTATGATAGGTTCTCGATTCTATTGCAACCCAAGTTCGACTATTTATCGCAAAATTAAACCTAAGCTTAATCATAATCAAAATGGCCAACAGGCAAATGGACCACCTGATGGGTAAGTGGTCGCCACCGTTCATAGAAGTTGGCGACGTAAGAAATTTTAATCATTTCTTTACAACTGCACCACCAAACTTTGGTAACTAAGGTATTACGTCATTTGTAGCTGAAGTTACGCTAAAATACAAATAATTGCTGCTTGAAGAAATAATACAGAATATATAATACAATCCCGATTAAATTCCGATCCAAGTTCGACCAAACCGAAACTTAATCGTTTTGTTAGTAGAAAAGATTCGATTTTTTTAAAGAGAATATAAAACTGGTTTTTTTTTTTTAATTTATTACATTAAAGCTACATACAACTTTAAACTGCATTTGGAAAGAACTGCATAACGTACAGTCTGTATAAAAATAACGATAGTTATATAAGGATTGTATCGCAAACATGGAAGGTGTCTATGATCATAGCCAGTTGTTAGAAGATCAAACGTTCGAGGGATTATATGTTTACTATTACATCATTTATAATCGTTTATGAGAAAATAATTGTGTTTAAATCACTTGTAAGAAAAATATTTTCTTTAATAATTTAATTATATTAGGATGGCAAATCATCATTTAATTTTGATTATGAAGCCGAATATGTTTGGATATAACCTAGAATAGAGACTATAATTTTAAATAATTTTATTAATAAGACTTGCTATAGTTAACAAGAAATATTTTTAGAAACATTTTGAACTTTAAAACAATAACAAGTATAGATTAGATTATAGTTTATTACTGAAATATTCAATACAAGCAATTGTATTAACAAAAGGAACGACGACGATCTACGAATTTCAATCTTTATGCTAAGCTGACCTGCCTTCGTTTTGTATATTTTTTTTTAGTGCTACTTTGTAATTAAAGTTATATATCATTTATATTTAAATTTCTGCAAACATTTATTCTTTCTCATGTATAATGTATATATCTAATACTCTACCCTCTTTTGACACTATTGTATGTTTTAACATATAAGTTAAATATAGATACGGCCTAGTAACGAAGTAATTATATACAGCTGTGAGAACGTTCAGTACATGAACAGGGTTATCATTATCATTAAACTTTAAGAGGGCCGGATTATCGATTGGCAGGCAATGTAGCCTAGCAGCCCTGCATCGAGTAGGGACTTCTAGACAGTCCAAAATATAAGAAATAAGTTATTAAAATTGATAATGAAATTAAATATAATAGACATGCCTTACCTACCTAATATAGTAAAAACATCGTAATCGTAATTACATATAAAATTGTATTGTGGTAGATAATATATCTTTGAGGAAGTTAGTAAAGTAGGGGGGTTCCGAGACATGCATTGGCTAGAGACCTAATACGGTTAATCCGGTCCTGCTAATATTGATTTTAATTCACAAGTTATACTAAGTAAAACATAGTTACTTACAATAATATCAGCCATTGATTCCACAATAAGATCCACTTATTCACTCACAAAACTTTAATTTCTTATTACGACAAAATAAATAAATGTCACTTATGTAAATACGATCCAACTGAGTGTGTAAGGAATATATAAGTTAGTATAGATCGCTTGACCCCACCACCTTTATCAGCGGCCGATTGTGATGAAAACAAACAAATTAATTATAAATAATTGTGAACCTTAACGTCATAGAAATAAAGGAGTCGTTAATTATATTTACACGAACTAAGTTTTAGTGTTTGTTCTAATTAACAAATTAGTTTTGGCTAATGTATTAATTTGTTAACGAGTTAATTTCGATTTTTGTTTATAAATAAAAATATTAAATATTGTAATATACACGTGATATATCTGAACATATTACAGCCATTAGCTTTTTTTAGGGTTCTGTACCTAAAGGGTAAAACGGACCGTGTTACTAAGATTCCGCTGACCGTCCATCCGTCTCTCTATCTTACACCAGGCTGTATCTCATGAACCGTGATAATTAGACACTTGGAATTTTTACTAATAATTTCTGTTGCCGCTATAACAACAAATAGTATAAAATAAATACAACAACATACAACAGACATGATTTTTTGTAACGTTTTATAGATAATGGTACGGAACCGTTCGTGCGCAAGTCAGACTCGCACTTGACCCGTATTTTCAAATTTGCAAAAATACATTTTTTTATTATTGATTATTATTTTTTCAAACTTTGCCTGCATATTTCAAAAAAGTAAAGTAACAGCCTAACATGGGGCTACCACCTACACTCTTTTGAAGACTTAGAGCTTATTCATCCACGTTGCTCGAATGCTTGATTACATATGAAAAGTAACTTAAATTCGCCAGTGGAAGTTTAACTATAAATAGTTATAACAAACCAAATAGATGTTTGATACGTAAGTTTATTTGGTGTATCGAAATACGCGAGAGTCATGTGTATAGAATGTTAATACACTGTCGATCATCGACGATCGTGATTCAACTTGCTAATCTACAATATCGGTGACTGTTGTTGTTTTGTGGAATCCAAAATAGGCAGTATTTTGGATTCATCGCGAATAAAATTCTATAATTTAAAGCTTCTAATAAGCTTTCTGAAAAATATTTTTGTACACATATCCCAAAACAGATCTGCTATATACATGAAATTTTTTATAGATTTTTATTTTACTTCAGGAGGTGGTTACATATTATATAGTTTTGGCTTACTTTAACTCGAGAAAAAAAGCGAATTTATAACGATTAAATAACCTCTTTTTTCGAATTCGGCGAACTCGCTTTTGTAACTAATACAATTTTCGCCAATTCATTTGGAAATTAAGTCTGCCTTCTTTTACATACACATTTAAATTAGATGTTTTTATACTTGAATAGAATGTTTGAATTATTCGGAAAATTTGATTATTCGTACCTTAATTAATAATAACCCAATTAAACGCGCTTTTCGACAAAGTTTTCAACGATTATTATAAAAAGACATCTCGTACATAAAACACGCAAAATCTTCCGCCATATTGATCAACCTTACGAATCCAGAAAGGGTCTTATTTTTCGTTGTATCCAAAGCAATTTTACTAAGTTCATCTTATACACTATTATTCATTTAACTGTAAACCAAATTATAAGACTATTGCAGTTCTCTCATTGAATCTAAAGGGCCTATGAATTCTATTCAAGCCGTTGTTAGATTTTAAACAAAAATAAGCTTAATTAACAATACTATATTGAATAAATTAATCGACTTAAATGAAACTTTAACCAAAAATCTCTGAAAGTGAAGTAGCAAGATAGAATATGATCGAAAGAAAAAGAGAAGTTAAAGAAAATTATCAAGAGTCTATCCTAGAAAAAAATATTGTTTCGAGACAGCGCGGTCAAAAACGAGGTCAATCACGCGAAAAATGTCACTTGTTTTTGGCAGAATGCCCGTTCATGTCGACTGTATTTCAAAACGAGTGCGTTCACTTTGCCGATGAGCGTATACTACTAAAACTAGATATAAGTTGAGATAAATATCTAAAATGTTTAATCTGTGAATTCGACGTGCAATTCATTCAAAATCAGCTCATGATATTTGATCGTTAGACATTCGAACGAACTGTACATAAGTATTTGACCTATATAATAACACGTGGACAGCGGTAATTGGATAAAACGTATATAAAACGATCCGTTCGAAACGTGCACAGTACGTTTGATATTTACTATAAAAAAAAATTTAATATCGTACCAAAAATTTCGACAACACGTCGATTCTTAGTGTTCAAATTTTCAAACACAATTCTTTCGACTACCCATACAAGAGTAGCTCTTTTGTAAATATTATAATGAACATTTAATTAAATTTTATTCAGTTTTTTAAATGATTAGTAGCTTTTTGTTTTTAACATCCATCAGTAGTGATCATTGACATAAAACAATATGGCTCATGTAGTATATTAGAACGATAATAAGTTAATTTTTTTGTTAGTTGTATTAGAATAAAAGTAATGTTTAGTTCACTGATTACGAAACAACAAGAATATACATAAAGCACAGTAACGTACATGCATTAAAAAGACTGATAATTTCAAAAAAGTAACCTTACTCGATATAAATATGAATGAAGATTATTATCGGGCATAACTTCATCACATTTTAATCACACACAATAACAAACAACACAAAACTTATAAATCATAAAATGTTCCAAATATTTTTCAAAATAACAAAACTTATATTATTTAGACGGCGTGACTTTGAAAGCGTGGAACATTCAAATCGGAATCGTCACAACAACTAAAGTAAAACGGACCTTGGTCTATTTCAGCGATCGGACGGCGAAGGGAACCTCAATTTTAATAATGGTAAACTTTTTCGACACTGGCGTCTGTCCAAACTATGAGCGTAGGCTTAAGACGAGACTAAGGTACGCCATCCACTCATTGAAGCGTACGTCATCACTCATTACTAGATGTTGTATGAAATAAATGGAATCATTGAAACTTCCATTCATAACACAGAGAGGAGACTAATTAAATTAGATATTTGATAGTAAGGTCGGTAATCTGAACAAAAATAATAAAAACGTTGATGATGAAATACAAACGTCTTTGTTCGTCTCATTTGGGTAACTAGAGATTTCGATTCTTCGCTACGATAGCATGCGAAAGGGATCCCGTGGCGCCCGCACACTAATAGTCCTGGGCACCGACGAGTCCCACATACCTCCCCACTACACGTGGGGGAAACGCGAAATGCGTTATTCCAGCGAGAAAAAAAAGGTTCCAAATCTTCTCAGTCATTTCTCATTTCTATAGCGATAATAGCTTATTATATTTAATCTTGGAACATGATTCAAAGGTAACTTATTAGCGCATTTTTGAAAAAGTGTATTTTGTTCATCAGTTTATTAATTCCATGTTAAGCCATAAAGATGTTATATTATAATTATCCACGACTCCCATACCGGATCTATTAAATTAAGTAACGACATTAACAAGTGATAAAAATTTCGGCGCGATCCAGGGAAATGCAAACAAAAAAGCTGCCCAACGCTCTTCCGGCGTATATTTCCCATCAATATAAATGAGTTAGCTTCAGGGCAACAAAATACGCATCTTCTGAAAATTACTCTAGACTTCATCAACATTTACCGTCAAATGTGATTCTGATACAAGTTCATTTCACATTTAAAAAGAGACCAATAATTTCTCCAATAAATAGAACCTGATAGAGATACAAACTTCGGCAATCGTTTGCACGTGAACCTGCAAAACGTTAGCCAATAGAGAATTTGCAAAATTTGTAAAGGCATGATGCACTATGACATGCATGAATAAACGAGACGAAGGAAGAGAAGGAAAGCTACCGCAATGCCCAAGAATCTTGACACGATTTTAGCTGAAAATATAGTTCTGTAATGCCTTTTAGACGAAGGAAAAATTAAGAAAAATTTAAATGCTTCCGACAATTATGAATCTCAGTGTGTAAACATTTTGCTAGTTTTAATGTAATCCGTCGTAATACTCGCCTAGGTGTTAGCGAGCGACATTAGGCTACACGGCCTCATTTCGTTTGGCAACATTAAGTGTTCCGGGTGGAACGAACCGGTGGTTATTAGATACATTTAATCGAATTATAGTTCAAATGATTCTGTGACGCGTCGAATAAGTGAACCTAATAAATATGTCCATCATATTTAATGGAAAGGCAAGACCTTTACAAAAAATTATCTGGTAAACGACGTGATTGTTTAATCCAAAAATGTTTTTTCGACAATTACTATCCTGCGCATATTTTTTCCAAATCAAACTCGAGGATCCCGAATTTAGAGCGAACAAACAAACAAACTTCCGCTTTATATATTAATATCAATACATTTTATATTTTACATATATACTAACTTCATACAAAAGAATAATAAATTGATTTCCCAATCGAAACTCAACCTACTGGGTTTAATCTAAACTACACAGGCTCACTCTTACATACAAAAAAATATATAAAATTCAATTATTTAGAAGGCATTCAGTTACTCACAAGTTCACAAGATTTTTATATATATTATCATTTTTAAATCGATATATCGATATCGATATCTATCGATGTTAACCCGAATGGTATACAACACAAAATTTACACCAGAACTATACGATCACCATATTTACTCGACCTCAATAAATATTATCTTACAATTTAAAAGAAATGGGTCAAGACTCTCTCGTGCGCAATTCCCGCATCCCAATTTGCGCTGAAAACTTATTACCAAAATATGATGGCATCCGAATTCGTACTGTTTACGTTATATCGATACGTCATCACTTTGCACTTAAGTTTTAATATATTGACTGTAAAATTTATGAGTTATAAGCTCACGTGGGTTAATCTGTATTTTTTTTTGTATGGACTACACATCGTGTAATGGAGTTTTAGATATTTAGTGAGTTTATTTAATATATGAAAACCTATATTTTAATGATATTGTAAATAATATTTAAACTTTAGTATCGAACCCTATTTATTTAATGAGTTATATATTCCAAAAATAAGTTTAAAACAAGAGAAATAAAAAAAAACTGTTAAGTTTTATAATATATATATAAACTAAGACCGATCCCTCGTGCTTTAACGTTGCTATATTATTTTCACGAAACTTTTAATCGATCTTTAAAATACAGATGGAATTGTTTATCCTATTTTCTAGTATTCACGTAAAATTTGGTCAAACTCGTGTACATAAGAAGATAGTTTGGAAGCCTCTCAGCCTAACCCATAAATAGGAAATTAAATATATACTAAGTGAAATCAAAATATAGTTCATTCAAGTAGGGTTTTACAAGCACTTTTGAATCGTCATTTTACAGAACTTTATTAAACCCGGCTCGGAGTGTAGATTCTACTGAGAAGAACCGGCAAAAACTCAGTACTGTCTCAATTGTTGTTTGTTTCAATACTGTCACGCCAGCTTTCTAACCCTGAGTTAAATTTCAATAGGTTTCTGCTTATTTTAAAGAAATATTGGCTCATGCCAATATTATTGATTGATAACGGAGAAGCTGAATTTATAAATATATATTAATAATATGAATAAATATTAAGAGATTTTGCCAATTCTACTATATTTATAACATTCTACAATCATAAAAAGAACCCTTACAGCCTCGCCCTTTACATTAGAGGTAGCGTGAAGATGACAACCAGACAAGCTCAATTGGAAGGAAATATTTATATTTGGTAAACATTTAGGGATTTCAGTCTATCTATCTCGTGTTTTTTTTATGCCATTGGTTGGCGTACGAGCATATGGGCCACCTGCTGGTAAGTGGTCACCACCGCCCATAGACAAAGGCGCTGTAAGAAATATTAACCATTCCTTACATCAACTATGCGCCACCAACCTTGGGAACTAAGATGTTATGTCCCTTGTGCCTGTGATTACACTGGCTCACTCACCCTTCTAACCGGAACACAACAATACAGTGTACTGTTATTTGGCAGTAGAATATCTGATGAGTGGGTGGTACCTACCCAGACGGGCTTGCACAAAGCCCTACCACCAAGTATTTATATCGTGTTCGTTCAATTGGACATGTACCGTTTGTTATGATGGTGAATGCTACGTGAAAAAGATTACAAATGGAGCGCAAATCTTCATATGGATTACAGCTTAATTTTTTGACAATTAAAAGCAACTATTAAATCCTAGAAACTGCGACTACATTTCAAAGACAAAAGGACAGTCAGATCAGTGCCATTTGTATTTTATAATTATATTATTTCTACCTTGAAATGGCGTACCGACTTGGGGATCAATACTAGAACAAGCTGTTGGCTAACGTAGTTTTAGAAGAATTCGAATCTCATAAACGACGATACAAAAAAATATGATTAATTACGCTAATGTCGATTTTAAAAGAACCGTCTACGATTTAGTACTTAAATTTTTAATATTTAATTTTAATAAGAATAAGAGAGATAACAAAGGGAGTCTACTTGGAAGACACTATGCAATTGCGATAACAGGAAGTGTGTGCGTGTGTGCGTGCGTGTGTGCATGTGTGCGTGCGCGCGTTACCTGCAGCTGGTCCTGCATGTCCCGCAGCACGTCGCGCCGCACGCGCTCGTCGCGCCGCGCCGCCGCCTGCGCGTTACACGTTAGTCACACACGGGCCGTTAGTCGCATTCGGCATGCATCGCGCCGCCGAGCCCACCGTAAACGCGCGCGCCCTCGAGCGGGCGATGTATCGCGCGTAACGTTTATGATCGGCTCGTTGGAGATGAAACTATTTACAATTCCTTTTAATATAATCTGTACAAATGTAAACAAAATCGATGCCGATTTGTATCCGAAACACCAGTCGTAGCAAAAGTCGTAGTCGTAAACAATTATAAACAAAAGTCCTGCGGGCCTAGACTGAGTCGCATAGCGATTGTCGGTTACGTTTGTCGAAAAAGCTATTATGTATAAAAAATTATTATATATACGATTAATCACATGTCCAAATTTTAAGATATTTTATTGAATGTCAAATTTTAAATCGCTTCGACAATCGTCGAATGAACTTTGCCTAGCCCCCCCAGGGAACAATTACTGGTAACTATAATGACCTATGTATGTAGAACATCGACGTTGTTAGCTTCAATTATAGGAAACAACAGGATGAACAATACGACTGCGAATAATAAATACACATATAGACAATGATAAATAGGCTCTTGCAAATCAAAAACATTAATTTTTCAATTAGAATATGTTAGTCTTTTAGTATGAAAATATTAACTTTCTACAACAAAATATCTCAATTTTTTTATATACAGTAGATTTTTATAAGTTCATTTTATCTTTTTATTTCATAACATACATTTGTGAAATATACTAGACTAAACGAACACTCGAAACGATAATTTGTATTTAAAAAAAAATCGTTTAACAGAATTTTTTGAATATAAAATTGTATATAATTATAAATATTAACCTTATTATAATTATAAATATGACCGATTCATTACAAACTTCAGATATTCATAGAATAACGCAGCGGTTCTCAAAGCTTCTTCAGTGAGATATATTTGCCAGGCGTTTTGAAAAGCGATTTAATTAATTAAAAATAATAGTGGTAATTGAATGTCTGAATAATAAAATAGACACTATTATCATTAACAGCTATTAAATATATCTAAATTTTACTATTCATGAATCGTTTTTTTTCAGAATATTCTCGTTGCTCAGTTTGAGAACCGCTCGAAAAGGTTTAAATATATACATTTCTTAAATATTTCAAGTACTTATTGTACGTATGTTTTGTTTACCTTTGTACAGACGATATCGAAAGGGAAGATATATTTGTATAGAATTTAACACCATAGAATTTAGAATAAGCTTTCATGTGGGACAGTTTGTTAAAGTATATGGGTACATATTTACAGTGAAAACATTTTAGTATCGGAAGTACCTTCAAAGAAATCCTTCGTACAGTCAACAGGAGAATAGTTATTAACTACCTACCTATACAGCTATACTTAAATAATTTGTAATTTATAAAATAGTTAAATAATATTCTGTAGGTGACTGTACAACCGTAATGTGTCGTAAGAGATGCAGGGTCACCGCCACACTCATGACAAGACTATAAGCGGTACTGACCTTTTCCAGTTCAAGGTCGATGTCCTGTTGGTACAGCGGAACGTTCCCCTCCGTATTTTCCGCTGTCTGTATGTGCGCTTTTAATTCTGTTATCTGCAGAGAAAAGTCGTTGATTTTTATTTATTTTTAAACTAAAAATAAAAAGACATGTTTTGTTTCCAGAATAATCTTCTTATTCCTAAAATACTGACATTAGTAATATAATGGTAACTTATCGTTATCTAAAACATTTTGTAATATAACTACTATTGAAAAACATTACAAAGCATTATAAGTAATAATGTCAATTTTTAATTATATAGTAACTGTACCTGTTCTTCCAGTGAAGCAATTGTTTCCTTGTGTCTCGCGTGCAGCTCGTTTATATATGTGATATGTTCAGCTTTAATGTCTTCCAACTGTTTTTCCAGCTTCTTGTTCGCCTGTTTCAACGTGTTATCTACGGGAGTCGACGTCTGTCGGTGGATAATGTAACGTATTAGTATGTTTTAAATATCATGAATTACCATAAATATATTGTTAATAGATGGATATCGATATTATTCATTGATGGCGATGGAGCTAAACCGTGCGAGCAAAGTGTTCATAAATTTAAAAAAGGAATGAAGGAAAATATTTGTAATGTTATATTTTTTAATTTCATCTAATCTTATATATTTCACTGCACCGACTGAGTCAGCTGGGGCATTCAGATGCAACTGCGGCAAATAAAAAAAAATGATCTCATCATCTCGAAAAAAAAATGCGTAAAATGGAAAAATCCCTCCTTTTGTGTTAAGTGTTACAGTTTTCATCGATTGTAACGTGAACGAAAACATCAGATGGGGGAAGATCTTTAATCGGCGACCGATCGTTCTCGGATAATATTTGAAATGTTATCAGCGACGTCGAGCACTGCACCTGCGGCGCAGGCGGGCGCGCGGCGTCCCCGGCCGCGGGGTCGGCCGCGGGCTCGGGCGCGGGCTCGGCCGCCGGCTCGGGCGAGCTCGAGCACGACGCGCACGCGCGGTCGCGCCACACCTCCTCCGAGTAGCTGTCGCAACAATTGTATCTGTTAATCTTACTGCAATAATATAGCATCTTAAATCTGATCATCTCTAATCTGTCATCATCTATACAAGAAATAACTACGAAGATTTTTATAATTTGGCCAGTTTCGAATTCTATGGAATGTGATCGCCGAGTATTCGATTGACTAGTGCCAATATTCAAATAAAATTAAATCATCGACTTACCTTTTATTCCTGGTCAGCGTAACAAAATAAATGAAATTTAATAACAAACTTTAAGTAACATTTCAAGTGATCATTTGATCTGATCTTACATTTGAAATAAACTCACCTCCGTTCCATATCTGAACACTTCTTTTCGAAATAAGTCCTCAGATTCTCCATTTCTTTTTCGTGTTTAATATTTAGTTCCAGTCTCAATTCGTCGATGTCTACGTTACCCGCTTTCACCGAAGCCAACAGCTCCCTCAGTTTACGGGTCTCGATCGTGTAAGCCAGCTTGTCTCGTTTGATTTGCGTCTCTACCTCTTTAACATCTGTATCGTATTCGACCCTCATTTTACCGATTTCGTCACAGAGCACTTGAATCAGACTCTCACGTAATTTGTTCCTCAAGTTCTCTTCTATATATCCTTCAAACTTATTCAACAACAACGTCAGTTTATTCTCGAAGCCCGTTTGAAATTCTTCCGACGATCCCGACGATCGCAAATCGGATTTCGAGTAGTTCACTGTGATCTCCTCTCGGTCCATATCTTTCTCACCGTTGGAGCTTTGAAGTGACGCCGTTCCACTCATGAGAGCTGAGTAAAATTTCGTGCTGTCGTCTTTTAACATATTTTGGTACTTCATGAAGTCGGATAACTGGGCTTTTATAGTGTCATGGTCAGAATGCGATCGCTCGGCTGCGAGATGTTGTAAGTTTTGTACTTCGTTCGTGAGGTGCTCATTGTCGTGTTTGAGGTCGTCTCGCTCGCGAAGTGATCGCTGCAACGAGACCGTTAGTTCTTCGATTAGTTGGTCGCGGTGGGATATAGCCTCTTCCAAGTGCACAAGCTGAAAGGACAGACAAGGTGATATAACATTTATACACATAAAAAGCAGAAATAAGAAGCATGTATGTAACTTGCTTTCAATTCAGTGGACGTCATTGGTTACAAATTATAATTAGAAATATAGTAAATATAAAAATTGAAATATTATTATCACAATTTGTCACAAATATATGTTTAGGACTTTATTGACAGTTTTTTTTTCAAATATTAAGAGGCTAAGATACGAACTTAAGTGCCAATTTTTAATCTACATTTTTAATTTTGATAGTAATAATTTAATTCACAATAAACAAATGTTATTGTAATAACAATTGGCACTTAATTTATCATGCCAGTATTGAGGTAGTTTAATAATAAATACGCAAGTGCAAAGTTGTGTATTGGTTTATGTATTGCAATAATACTACTGATGAATTTAGCAAACATAAAATTAAAATTATATTAAACATGCACTAACTATATATACATGCTGTTGACATGCAAATAACATAAATTCTCATTCGAAAACATTTATTTTAAATATTTTTTCATAATATTTATAACCAAATAATAAACAGTTCATTCAAAAATACACTTTTTTTTATGCATAAAGTGTGTACATAGCATGCAATTAAAAAAAACAATGGCTCGAACAACATGCAAAGAACCATTAAGACTGACTAGCCACGGTCACCAAGTCTCTGAAGCAAATTAATACCTTTATGTGATATTCTTCGCAAATTGTCTTATAATCCGTGCTCAATGTACTAAAAGACATCGTGTCATCGGGAGCAAAAGATTTTGGTGGTACCGTCCCTGTCCCATCTTTAATCTGTTCTTTCACCTCATCTTCTATTGTTAATTCTTCAACCAAAACATCCTGCTCTATCTTGTCACTTGCAGAGCTTGCCGATGGTGTCAAAGATAATTCCAAAGCTTCCTTCTTGGGCGATGATGCTTTATCTTCAAAAACTTCTTCAACTTTAACCCCATCATTTGCAACAACTAGACAGGGAGACAATAAGTTGTGAAACATGGGTAATGGCTCCAGATTTGGGCCAATAATTGTACCACCATCAGGTGGTGGTCCAAAAATTATTTTAGCAGCTTGTAAAGGGAATCTCGGGGCAGCTTGACCCCTTATATCTAACTTTATTATCTCTTCTGATCCAGAGCTACAGTGTCCTAGTGATTGAGGTTCATTATCAATAGATAAATTACATTTTTCCCTAGAATTATTGTCATTTGTACTTTCACTTGACTTGTTATTAGAATTGTCATTCAGAGAATCAATATACTCACTTCTTGGAGATTCCTCGGGTGTTTCCTGTTTATCTGATAATGGAGATTTACTTTTTTGTACATCCTTAGAGGTATCTGAGGAGAGAGCCAGTATTACTGGGCTCTCTTCACTTATATGAATATCAGATTGGTTCACATCTAAATTCCAAGAACTTTGTTGACTAATTTCTAGCTGATTAGGGCTCACTTCAATCTCCTGGTTTGATAAAGGAATGCTTAAAGAATTATGTTTTGATATGTTTGCACTATTCGATTCGATTTTAAGTAAGTTATGAGATTCTGACTGGCCAGGTTCCGACTCAGTAATTGAGTATTCCACTTTAAAAGGTATGTGTTCCGATATCGACTCAGTCCCACTGACATCCTCAGCATCTTGAGCGTTTTTCTCTTCTTGCGTCGCATTCGTCGTCTCGTTTACATCGACGTCTTCTAGTGTTTCTAGCGTGGGGATTTGCTGTGAATGAACGACATCCGGAAGGACATTCTAAAAATATACGAAAATATAAATAAAACTACATAATTCCTGTATTGCGAAAGACAATCGAAAAGAGTAGAAACGAATAATTGAATTAAATAATTAATATTAAATTATAAATACTCGACACCAACGATTAAAAGCTGTGTTTCGAATACGAAAAGAATTATAGATGCGATTCCTGTTCCTCTAAAAATATAATTCGCGCTCTTATTAGACGACTTTTATAGGACTAGAAAAATGTTATCTTACCTTGAATTCTGACGACTGCGACAAATCTTTTTGACTCTCATCCATAATTTAATAAATTCATATTAAAATCAACACTGTAATAATTCATAAAAGTCAGTATACCTGTCGTCAAGACGACGTTTTTTCAAACAAAATACAACAGTCACAACAGAACAACACAAGCGCCACCGCCATTTAAAAACGAGAACGTTCCGTTACAGTTTACTGTTTTTAATTATTTCTACGCATTGAAAGTTTTACTAAAAATATATTTTGAATTGTACATTAAAGTATACAGGAAAAATTAAATTCAAATTTTTTATTAGAAATTAATATTAGTAATTTTATTTGTTTATAAATTATTCAATTCTGAGACGTCATAAACGCAGTAGTCATAAACAATATTAATGTAATTATAAGACCAAGATTAATTACGATAGACATTAGACATTAAAAAGGGCTTATTTATTCAGAAATTATGGTTTTTTACTTACTACCCCGGTTTGTCTGTATTAAGTAAAAAAAGTAAAAGTAAAAAGTATGTTTTATTTAACAAGTTTGTACTTAAGTACATATATTTATATTTAAATATAAAGTTGTTGGAGTCTCCTTTTAAGCATATGAAAAGCCTGTGCCAGGAAACTCCGCTCTTCCATATCACGAATTAGGTACAAGTATACAAGATATTTAAAGTACAACAATAATAAAGAAACAATATAAAAAAGTAATAATAAGAGAAGTAATTACCAAAAAGGAAGCAAATGTGGGATTAAAATGTATGTGTATGCATGCGCGCGCGTGCATATTTGTGTGTGTGTGTGTGTGTGTGTGTGTGTGTGTGTGTGTGTGTGTGTGTGTCTGTGTGTTGTATGTGCATGTTGGTGTGAGTAGGATATGAATGCTAGTTCCTATATTCTAAAAAAATTTCCGTTTCTTGAAAACTTAAAGATTTTATCCATTTTATTATTTTAATTTTACACTCTTTACAAGTTTTTGACTATATATCAACGTATTTATTTATTTTATTATATAAATAGGCAGATCTATTATCATACTGAATACTAGCGAAGACTGTTTTAGTAGCAGGGATAGATATAACATTATATGCTATACGTTTATTGAGTAACGATATATCGTAGGTTAAAGACTTGTGTTTTTTTAGAACAGTATGCACAATATATAATTTCCGTACAGTTAACAAACCACTTTCTTCATAGAGTCTTTCAGTACTAAACCGTTGTTTTTTAAAGAACATTACTTTAATCAATGCTCTTTGAGCTCGTTCAATTTCCATGAAACGTGTTTTACGTGCACCTCCCCAAATAGGTAAGCAGTATGTTATTATGGATTGCACCAAAGCTATATAAATTTGATTTAAAAGATTGTTTGAGGAGTCATTTACAGTATTATTGGTTGCAATATGTCTCAGTGATTTGAACATCCACGTGAACTTCCTAATGCGTGCCGCAACATGTTCAATTTGCGGGTACCATGACAAGTTCTGGTCGACCATTATTCCCAAGTATTTTATTTGACTCACTTTATTTATTAATGGACAATTGCAGTTTTTACCTCTTACTTTATTACAATTATCAATTTTTATACGAAAATTTGTTTTGGGTTGTGAACTATTTTTTATACTGAAAGTGATAAAGTTAGTTTTATGAGTATTTAATGTTAGAAAATTTAGTTTTAGCCAAATTGCAACTTGAGCCATACCTTCTTCAGTGCTCTTTCTAACAGCGTCCCACGAATGACCAGAGAAAACAATAGCAGTGTCATCTGCGTAAGAAATTATTTTTGCATTTTTAATACATACATAGATCGTTCAGATAAATTAAAAAGAGAGTGGGGAGAGAGATACACGAGCCTCGCCACTACAGTTAAGTTGATCTAGTTTAGTCTTTTGAATTCTATTAGAAAGGTAGTCTTTAAATATTGTGTGGGGTGGTCCCCTTATTCCTATTTTTTCTAATTTATGTAGAAGGACAGGGATAGAGACTGTATCAAAAGCTTTTTTTATGTCGATAAAGACAGAAAGACATTTTTTTCCTTTAACGAGATTTTCTGAAACTAACGAAACTAAAGATGAAATAGCGTCTTGTGTCGAGACATTCTGCTGGAAACCAAATTGACAAGGAGAAATTATTTTAAAAGCCCGTAAGTAACTCAATAGCCTAACATTCAACATTTTCTCTATCACTTTTGACAATACTGGTAGAACTGAAATTGGCCTGTAATTGTTTATATCGTCTCTATCCCCGCCCTTGTACACGGGAGTAATTATAGACTTTTTTCAATGAATTTGGGAATATTCCCGTTTTGAAGCATAAATTGACCAGGTGAGTAATAACTGAGATAATTTCGTTTTTAACATATTTAAAATAACTTGAAGAAATGTTATCCCAACCAGGAGCACTATTAATTTCAGATTTTTAATTATGGTATCTACTTCTTTATGGTCAGTATTCAATAAAACAAGAGATTGAGATTGACTAGGTAGACTCTGTAAGTAGTGATTCAAGTCATTTTGAGTTACAGTTGGTTCAATTTCCCGGGCAAGATGTTTACCAATATTTGAGAAATGATTATTTATATAGTTAGCAGATTCAAGTGGGGAAGGCTTTAGGTATTTAAGTTCGAAGTTGGGTCGTCTTGATTTAGTGGAATAAGTTATTGTTTTTATATTGTGCCAGAGTAATTTATTGTTCTTTAAAGATCCCATGAGTAATTGTCGTTCATATTTTCTTTTTAATTTCTTTATAAGATTGTTACAGTGATTTCTGTAAGTGTAAGTTATGTGTTTAATAAATTACCATAGAGTTCCAAATGGACTGAACTCGATCTCCAAACATTACAAAAAAACTCGACGTGATATGCGAAAAGGCTATAGTTCACCCAAACGACGTGCTGATTTACAACGCATGTGCCAAAATTTAGGGACACTTTTCCCTTCCCTCGCAAAGGCATTTTGAAATAAAAGTATGATATGTGGTCCGCCGAGGCCCCAATTAAAAGAATATTTTTATATACTTGGCATTTAGAAATAAATTATTTTTAACTATCATTCAGGGGTAGTTTTGCGCTCTTGGCTAAACAGAACTAGCGGTAATGGATGCACAGTACTCACCACGGCGAATAAGATTTACAATATCTAAACAATTTCATAGAAAAAAAATATGACTGTTCGATTCAGTTCGCATTGTGGGAAGTTTGGGGTTTAAATAAACTAAACACTGTATGATACAACTTTATTACTATTTACAAAATACACATATTTGAAGAAAAACTTTTTTACACTTTCATGTAAACAATTTAAAAGTAGAAATTTTTGAGTAAAATAAAAGACTTTAATACAGCTATGTAGTACAAAATAAATGAACAAATTAAAATGTACCCTTAATGTCGTCACGTCTTTATTAATGACCGATTTTTAATTTTATTACTTTAAACAAATATAATTAGTTTATCATCAATTTGTGCGTACATATAATTGAACCAATTACCAAGGAATTATAATTTTTGTATTAGTCTCAATCAAAAAAAAAATCAGCTTTACCTATTATTGTTAATGTATGTTTCATTAGGGGTGATTAAACAATGTTGTTTTTTCTTACGAATGGCAAATCAATGATGATAGAAAGAGAGAAATAAGTTTCTCAAAATTCGCTTACCGCTGGTAAGGACGAAGTCCGAATTTGATTGGATTCAAAGAATCAACACAATGTTTTACCTTTTTAACGCATTAGAGACTAATAACTATACTTAAGATAAATTGTGAATTTAGTTTGGTTATTTATATGTTAATGATGTTATTGTAAAAATAAAAGCACTATAACCCTTGTTAATGGCCTAACAGAAGGTAATCCAGGCGGTTTTAAGACTGTCTGCAGTGCAAGCTCTAAGAGTTGTCCAATAAGACTGAAGCATGTTGTACTAGTTAATCAGATTTTAGCATCCCATGTTAGTAAATTTCAATATCGTTTGCTAAATAACGCCTGATGTAATAGGCCTCGTAGATGGTGGCCCACATATTGACAAATCACATATACACAATAATTAATAAGCGAGAAAGATAGAGCGTCAAATAGTTTATTTAAGATTTCTTTAATAAGACGACGCGTAGAAATAAATATGATATTTTTTATTATGACAATAATAATTAATCATATCTGGCACTTTAACAATATATTTTATAATATAATTCTATGTTAATTTAACAATTTAGGTCTCTTATACTCTCTCTTAAGTGATCAATAACAATTATGTATCAAAAATAATCCAATATTAGCAATCTACATTCTACGTTGAAATGACAAAATAAACAATTTTACACTCACACATTTATATGAAAAAAAAATGTTAAAAAGGCATTTTATATAATTATCGTGCTAAAAAGTTTTAAATACAAACAAATTATTATTAGTTTCATTATATATGGATACAATGAAACATAATTATTGTTTATTCTTGTCCGCGAACAGTAATAAATTTAAGAAGGTACCGATAGAAAAATAAAATTAACACACTCGCAAATAAATAAGACGACTCGATGTTATGTTCTTATTCTATATCGTATTACAACACTGAAAATATTGTCTCAATATAAATAAAGTGCTGTAATATTAGTTATAACTGTTTTATACATAATCTATTATAATCGGCCTTACTAATAAACATTGTAGTGTCTTTCTGCTATCTGTACTTTGACATTGGCCATACATTGTTCATTAGTAAGGTAAATCTATACAAAGAATTGACAGTCCTTTCTAAGCTCTGACTAATCCAAAATGCATTTCGTGTAAAATATTCTAGAGCAAAACTTTTTTTTGTGTCTGTACGTCAATCTATCAATACTTCTCTATATTGCTAATTTGTCTATAGTTTGGCCAGAAAGCGAAGTCCTCGTTTCAGTCTGTGACATTATGGAAGTCCGAAGCTTGTTGCAATAAGCCAAGGAATGTAAGCTTTTAAGGGCTCAACAAACTAATAACTTATTTAAAATAACTTAATTAGGACTCCCTATTTCTGACCAACATACAGTATATTACTAGAATGTAAAGTGTAAAAATATTGCCATTTAAAAACATACAGACAAAAAGACAGTGACGATATATTTCAACGTATTCAGTAACATGGTGTTAGTTCAATAATGTTTTTATTAATAGTGGTGTTTGCTTACATGAATGCCATATTTATAATTTTATTATATTAAAACGTTGTGACTCCTATCAGTATTAAAACAAAAAATTATCCATTAAGAATTCTAGCAGATCTATTTTCTATAATATACTAGAAAGAACATCGATTCGTTTTGCGACTATTTCTAAACACTTATAGCGTTTCATGACGTAAGAAAATATTTTCAAAGATAGATTTTTTATAATATAAATTCGAAACTTTTATGCATATAGATAACTCCAATACAATTTGTTCAAAGATGTTATAAATGTGAACAAAAGATATATAGTATAGTAGATTTTAACCGACCTCAACATAGGTTTTATGTTGAATGTGTTCAACATAAAACCTTTATTATTTCGTGTGAAAACCTGTGTATTTGTGATTGAACAATTTCAATAATATGAACATAAAAAAAGAAATATTTTATCAATTATTCATTATTTACGATTTTTTTTGAAACGTAAAAAAAAAATCTACGTAGCTCTGTATGAAATGCATATACACACGTACGCTTCATTGAATGTTGTACAAATTGTATTAGAATTCATAAGTATCTAGTGTTAAGACTATAGTTCTTTCTACTTAATATAGATTTTAATCGAAAATTTTTATCAATATTTTTTTTTAATTCCCAGATTAGATAATTTTTTACGCAAAATTAGCTTTTCGTCTAACTTTAATGCTATGTGAATAATCTGAGCAAGGAACTGATATTATATTTTAAATATAAAACGTTGAAGGAATTAATTTTTTATTTCCTTTGTTATATTATAGACAAATATTTGTAAGTAATAAAAATATTTATGGCATTCAATTGTTAAAATAAAACGATATAAATTAACCTCAACTACGTGATGACATCGATATTCATTAGGTAAACGTGAGAATGGTGACTAAGAGACGATTCTATTCTTCCCACATCCATTACTTCATAGCAAGGTTATACTACAGATAAATTATGAATATAATCAACACTATGCAAGAGCATATCAATACTAAGTCTCTTTAACAATATTATGTTACAAGTCTCTAAGTATGAACACAATGACTGACGCATCTTGTATATAATTTATGCACGTATTAAAGAATGCATTACGATTTGATGCTTTCGCTTTTAAAATTCATTACAAAAAAAAAAAACTTCAAACATCTCTATATTTCTATATTATAAATTCCATTCGGGTTTTAGCCGGGATCATGTTTTCTTTGCCTAATGATTTCGTCTCTCAATGGAATAAGTAAATGGCAATAAAAAAAAAACAATATAAATTATGATCGCGGTTAAAACTTGAATATTTAAATTTACTGTTATTGCCAATTTATTATGATTTCTTTGTTACTTTATCCATGCTTAGTGCCCATTTAAAGTTTTAATTTAACTCAATTACAATACACAATAGTAAAAAAATATGCTATGAAATTATATGAAGATCAAGATCCAACCTGAATGAACACTGTCATATTTACAAATATATATAAAAGTTTAGGATAATCTATATTCTAGTATAATCTATACTATAACTGAAGATTGTATGGCTGAACATACTAACCTCAAGAACTACCAAACCTAGATGAAAACATATTTTATGTAGTCTAATTGTTTTGACACACTATGACCCCAATCTTCAAACTTATTGCTACAATTTGGAAGATTTGAAGCGGCTAAAACCGAGGAACACTGCTGGTTTCTAATAAAAACAAAACAAAATATGGGATATCAATAGCAATCATACTTATCTGACCAAATGATGAGGTAAAACAAATATGATTTTTAAAAGGATAAAACACTAGTGGACTTGATCTTCATAAATATTCATAATCAACTATAAAATAGCAAGCACTTATGATTTTGTTACAGCCGTACAGGAACACTGGATGCCTAGGGCAATAATTAACAATTTGTCCCATCATATTGTCTGCTAAGCCGGAAGTCATACACTCGAACCCTGAAAAAGTAATTGTGTTTACCATTAATATTAATTACATATAGTCCGACCGGCTGACCGAATTTTTGACTTGGCAACTAATTTTCATCCAATTTTTCAATTACCAATTCCAATTATAAACTATATCATTTGATATTTAAATAGTAAGTATAACATAGATGTGCATGCGCATCTGTTTCCTCAGTATGATAAACAAATGGGAATGAAAATCGAAATGACCAATGACGATAATGTCCTTCCCATGGTAGGGGAGAGCAAAACTGACAATTTCCTGCTACTGTATAGTCTAGTTACTAGAACAGTCGAGTAGTTAAAACTGTCATCAAATTTTATAGGAATGAGTCATATTACAATTTTACCATATGAAGTTTTACTGAGCCTATTTACAGAGAAAAAAAAACTATTGGAAGAGCCCCATAGCCGGACAAATGACTATATAAATTTAAGGATATAATTTGCACCTTATTCCACAATGACATTTTATAAGAATATTTTCTTTCACTGCTCAGCATGAGATGAAATAATACAAGTTAAGTAATACAAAGATGTTTAGGTTTGCAATTAAATGGATGAGTTACAGGTACTAGCTTATTTGCTTTCAAAGTTATATAAAAAAATTCGATAACTCTAATCTATATGTTATTTAAGTTATATAATTAGTTCATATCTTTGATCAACATTTATTAATCAGCATTGATATTAATGAAATGAATCATTTAATGTGTTTGATTACATATTGAAACAGAATTATAATATGAATCCATAATAAAATAAAGTAAAAACTCCACATATTGCACTGCTGGACTGAGTGCCTTTCCCTTATATTTGAGGAGAGCTTTAATCCACCAGCCGGCTCCAATATGGATTGGTGAATATACATTTGGCAGATCATTCAATGCATGCAGATTTATTCACTGTGTTTTCCTATACATATACTGACCACAAGCCATCTCTTATAAATAAATGAACATTAATATATATAAATGAATACTTAGTAACACAGTTAAAACTAACCAGCTGGAACACTTAGCATTTTATAGAAGCAGCTGACGCAGTCAAGTGGCTGTTGATTCAGCTTTGTCTTCATCCTCCTCCTCCTCCTCTTGGGCCATTAATTGCCGCGCAAGCTGCAAGGCCTGGAAACAAATTTCAAAATTTGGTAATGCAAAGAACAAATTTTATAATCTTGTCTATTTTTTATATTCCATAGAATACTATTTTAAATCAACACATCCTTTCGGTATACCCATTATGGTTTTACAAGAGATTGCTCAACAACTGATGCAGAAATTGCACTTCTTAAATATATGTATTTATAATGCATGGGAATAATCACAGAATGCTATTGGTGTATTTTGTGATTTGTTTATAGCACTTGTTGTTTAAAATATAATATTCATAATACAAAAGTAACACAGTTTTAAATCATTTTATGTAATTATCTTAGTTATATAAAGCTACAATTGATTTGGAATGTAGATTCTGCTTTTTACCAAGGTATTTTGATGAATATATCCTGCCTGACAATAGACAAATACTAACTCATTTAACATCTATATAATCCTGTGTTGAGTGATTTGCCATATACAATATGCCATATTTTAGTAAGTTTTAAAAAAAAATTATATACTGTTATTAACAATTGGTCAATGAAGTAAATGTCAACCTTAAATATTTAGCTTTATTTATGAGAGAAAAGGGAAGGGTATCTGTATGAATTTTACCCATACAAAGTTAGTAGGTTTATCATAATTATATTATCAGACTAGAACTCATCTTATATCATTTATTAAATAATCAGCAATCAGTAATTAGTAATAAAACATTAAAATGTAATAACTGATAAAATTGTAGTGTATAAATAATATAGATAACATAGAGTGCTATTATATTAGGCTAATACTTATAACAGGCAAAATAACATTTCATATATTTTTGTTTAAAGAAAATGATACCAATATATTATCATTCTTGAACTTGTTTATTTGCTATGTAAGCAAAACAAGCTACCCTACCTATGAAATTAAATTTTTTAAATAAGATCAATTTCAATTTAAATTAGATACCCAAACTTTACAAGCCATGTAAGGAGTTACAAATATAAAATATTACCTGAAATTCATTATAATGTATTTTTCTCTTCTTTTCAAACTCGAGCCGTTTTTGCCGTGCTTCCTCAGATTCTTCTTCTTCGTCACTGTCACATGCCTCTACACATTTTGGGGGCTTATTCATACTTGCTGCTAGCTTAGCTGCCAAAATATTCGCATCCAACTCATCGACTGGCTCTAAGTCACCATCTATTGATTCGGAGTAAGGCGTTTTTGGTTCATCTACTTTCATATGCCCGTAATCCTTATTAGGTGGATGAAATGTCTCCATTATATTCAATTCATCAAATCTCTGTTCCTTCGCTCGTTTACTAGTTGAAGGCGTCCCATCCTGATTGTCAATACTCCTAGATGTTTTCAATATGCCCTTTGAGGGCTTCTTCTGCAAATTTTGAGCCATAATTATTTAATTAAACATTATTTTTGGCACAATCCTAAACAACACAATTTTTAAAACAGTTTTTTACAACTGACAAATTCACCCACTGATTCTATATAATTCTACCATTTTGACAGATGCCGTCACCTCTGCAAGCAAAACAGACTATAATACTGTCGTTACGAAATTACAGATAGAAAATCAGACAAAACATTTTAATTTATACATATTTTTTATATTCATGCACTGAATATAATTATTTATATTAGGTTATTAATAAAACAATATTTTACAAGTAAAATATCTATATGGTATATAATCTGTGGCCATCTGGTGTATCGGTATACTGTATAGTCTTTCAAATGTGACATTAAACTTGTAAATAAACACCATTAAATAATAAATATTTTACATAAAATACATACATACATAGCAAAAATAATAATTGAATTAATTTATTAACGTATTATTTCTTCATCTACTTAATGTAGCTTAATAAGTTTTAAAATGGTTGAAGATTCCAGTTTAAATTCCAATAAATCAAAGGTTATAACAAAACATTTAATTCCACAATATTAATGAGTTTTACCATTAAAATACATTATATATTACTTTGTATTAATATTTAATACTATTTGAACATTGTAGACTAAAACTACTCGTCCGAAAGCCGTATACTTGTGGACCGAAGCAGACGTACAAAAGTGGTTACGACGTCACTGCAGCGATTACTATAATTTGTACTGGGAGAGATTTCATGAGGTAACAACAATTTCATAACAAATATTCTTGGCAAAAAATTTATACTGGAGTCAAATACATGTTTAATATTTACCAATTTCTAAGATGAAATAGGTAATTTTTTGGATCATTCATATCTATGACTATTTTGTCGGTCTAGTGGCCATCTTATAAAGTATAAGACTGCAAACCCTAAAGATCTTGTCTCAAAAAGTATTAGTAGGCGGAACAATAGCAGCCCGATTTTGAAAGTTGTCAGCAAATCAAAAGACACATAACCAATGTCCCTGCACCATGCTGTTGTATTGCCTATCTTTTATTTTTTTAGATTTAGATTATGAGGGTGAGGCAATAGTGGGTGCACCTATAATTGCAAATAAATTGTAGCTACACTGTTGCCTTGTCTCCATTGAAAATGGTGACTGTGTGATGTGGTGTGAAAGATGGTGTCTGTAGAAGATTTTCCCTGCTAAAAAAATGAAAGTGTTTGAATACCAAATAAAAAAAATTTGATAAAACATACACTATTAAGTACCTTAAGCATCTGTTGTGAGGTCTACCATGGAGAAAAAAAAAAAAATTTATATGGTGCAATTACAGACTTAGTCAGTCAGTAAGCTTATATGTGCAAACATTTCAACCAAAATAGGTTGCAAAACTGTAATTGAATAATATTTTATTGTTACAGCATGATATAACAGGCAGAGCCTTGGTCCGCATAAATGACAACACATTACTTAGAATGGGAATAACTAACAAAGAACATAGGGAAGCTATTTGGAGGGAGATACTGAAACTACGACTGAAGACTGACATTGTTGAAATAAGGGATTTGGAGAGAAGGCATTATTACTTTAACTATGACTTGTGACAAAAGAAAATGACTGTTAAAATTGACAAATAAACCTTAAGTCATAATGTTTCAGTGATAGATTAGTTTACTAATACTTCAAAAGTAACTTGTATCAATCCTGATATGGTTAATTAGTGCCTTTAAAATAATGCTTTTTATTAATTATTTAGTTATAATTAAAGTAAATATATATACTATAAGCGAGATATATAATAATATACAATTATCCACAAAATATGTATAAAGAAAAATATAATGTTGTTCTATATTACTCAGTATAAAAATATATTTGTCAAAATGCATATTTTAAATAATTTAAAACAATGTGTGTATTGTTTTTATTAATAAATTATAAAACATATCCTTTTAACTATCTGGTCTTTATTTAAACACAATTTTTAATATATTACATATTGCCTGTCAGACCCAGCCGAACCCGCACGGGTGCTGCTCGTGGTGATGGTAAAATCTCAAATTTGTTTGCGGCCGGACGCTTGTTGTAATAATGTGCTTAAGCTATGCATATGACGTCCTATATATCGAAACTAATGTAAAATCGTCGAAATGTCGTTGGAATATCAGATGTCATCGTTTTTATCATTCATTCTTCTCTTTTTCACATATCGTACAATGTAAAGTTAAACAAACACAGGGCGACATCTGAAATCGGATGTCAACACCGATATTTAATCCAAATATCCGTTACACAACCGATGTCAGAAAATTCGGATATCGGCCATGCCTAGCTTAAGCTGAAACTCGCTTCTGTGTTTTTTCAACTGCTCCAATGAAAGTTGTTGTCTGTCTGTCACTGTCCTTTGTTTACTATCTCAACTTCATTAATCTCAATACAATTACAGTTTTTGCCCAGCCTAACGTGGGATACAAAATTAGAATAAGTTTCTACTGTTTAAGATTGAATAGTGATACAACTGATACATAAGAATATACGAAATTATTACAATCGAACCATATAGCGTTCATAAAAAGCGAAAAACGCCCAGAATAAGTAAAACACTACATTTACTTGAGAATCTCGATTTTTTATTTGACAATTACGATTTTAATTAGTGATAATAGAATTGGGAGCAATTTGAAATACCAATCCGAATTTCGGAGTTATCTATAATAAAGATTTATAGATATTATATATTATGTTTTGTCACTACGATTTTTGAACGGGGCAACATTAAAAAAAAAAAGAAAACATTGGCGGGAAAGTTATTACTTAAGGTCTCTTCTGGATGGATACGCTGGACCTGGAACGTTATTATAACATTATCTTATATTACTGTATGGTTTTACATTGATTACTTCAATTAACCAATAAAGAAAAACGTTTTTAAATAATTTCGAGAGTGATACATACAACTCAAATAATACATATACTCATACTCATATAAATACATCGTACAAATTACTAGCAGCAATTAATTAACAAATAACTTTCTTTTACATATGTATATCGGCTATATATAATAGAGTTTTAATATGCAAATTCAGAAAATCCCTGCAAAAGGAGAGATTTAATCCAATTTCACACAAACTGTGAGAAACACTGCCTTGAACATTGGTTCTTATTTACAACGCATTTACTAATAAGTTGCACAACGTAATCGTGCTTAAACTTGAAAGAATATACCGGCTTTGAGTAATTTTGCTACTTAACCTTGAAAGGATTAAGATAATCATTGATGTAAGATACTAATATGGCTTCGTTTTCCTTGTCTTTATATAGCATTATTTTTCTATGCAATAATTCACTTATACAGAAATTGTTGGTTCTATAAGATCACATGTAGATTATTAACGAGAGAGTACTAGGTGCGTGCTTCTAAAAATAATCAAGTTTTTAAAAGAGGAGGTAATTATTAAAAATTATACATATTTTTCATAAAATTTATTACCGTGATTTTTTTAAGATTAAATAATAATTTGTGACGCGGTAGGTTTTTAGTTTTGGCCCAGTTTTATTATAACTATGTTTTGGGCGTGGTATTTTGGTTTATTTGACTTTTGACGTGATATTAAAATACCTATCTAAAAACAGGAACAGAATTTTACGACTTCAAGATGAAGTTTAAATGTTGGTACCTATCAATGCCGTCTTTTTTTCTTGTATTTGTATTTTCATTGGTGAAGTGAGAAATTATTTACTAACTCGTTTTTAAGTGTACTAGAATTTTTTGAAATGCTTATTTTATTATTATTTTCTACCTGACAATATGACTCAAAACACAATCGTATACGTGGCGTGCGTGAAGATGGAAGCTGAAAATGTTCACGTCTTTTAACATTTTACGGGTAGTTGTGTAACTGGTACGGTTATTTTATGATATTTCGTGTAATAGTGACGAATATATATAATTAATTGATTTGTTTCACGTTCAGAGATCAAATCATCTTAAATCTCATTACTCTGTAAAAATGTAGGAACTATAAATGTTTAACGAACATTTTACTGTCGTTAATTGTTTTGCTTTCTGTTAGATACGTGGCATGCGTCGATCTCATTGTTGTGCTAATAATGTTTAGTCTTGGTTCAAGTGAATAATAGTTGAAGGTGTTTCATGACTTATTATATTTTTTATTTTTACATCAGCTGAGCTATACGTTTCGGCTTTATTCTAGCTTTTTATCAAAATCTAGAGGGATTGTCTGAGACGTAAGAATTGAAAAATCTTTGGATTACATTTTGGCGACTGAATCACGCATATCTGTATCTTCTTGCCACTGGAGTGTTTAGTGAAGTGAGCCTAAGCCCTTCAAACGGAACTGTCTTTTATTATCCACTGGGTGTATTTTGTAGATGGGACATGTCATTTAATTTAAAAGAAGAAGTATAGTTAAATCTAGTTAAGTTAAAATAAAGTTGAGCGGCTATTAAAATTTTGATATGCACGCATGTGTCAGTGAAGCTAAGCTATAAAAATATGCGTCAATGCGCATTTCTCTTTCGACTTGCGCCATCCATGAGACCCAGTGGATATCTAGTTAGTCGCGCTGAGCAGACGATCCAAAATAGCCATTTAATGACCCTCCTTTGTTTATTATTCTTCCTGCCGTCCGCCCGATGGAGGGGTTTATTATGGGACGACCGGGACGTCGAGATAAATATAATGTCAGGTCAGATAACGAAGATTTTTACGTCGAATTTAACATTCACATCAATTTGACATTAGATATTACAAAATTGTATAAAAAATATTTTTTCATATATATTTTTTAAGCTACTAAGACTGTGCATATTACCTACTTGTCGTAAATGTGATTGAATAACTTAATTAATATCTAAAATGTAGCAAATTCTTTTTCGTTTTTCCAATATCTATTAAAATTTTAAACATATAAACATTTAAGTTATAGCAACACGTATTTAAACGCTAATATTAACGAATCGTCACTTAGTAATAGATAAAAATGTAATCTTAGGTCTAAATTGAAGACTGAATTTATTTATTTTCAATCTTTTAATGTATGATAATTTCCACGAAATACCTGTAGGGCGATTAAAATGATAATTTAATATATCTGTTGCTATATTTCACGTTAAATGGACGTTAATTGCACCTTCGTGAAATTATTTGGTGTTCAGGAGCTGATTTGTTTGCCGGACCATTATTCAATGTTTGTTTATTAGCATTCTACCAATACTGAAACAGTAGATCTATTCTATAAGAACTCCCAAACTCACCGCAGACCACGATCGTGAAATTTCAGAGATTGGTACGGGACATTAAGAATAACAATACAACATTTAAATAATATTATATGATATAAAAATAGCTTATCATAAATACGTTTACGACGTGAGTTTGATTTCAACATTTCACGACAAAGACACGACGTGAGTTCTCACAGAATAGTACTGATTTTAAGTTTTGTAATAAATTTTAGAAATTTACAACTTTAAGGATTAATGATTTTGGCAACCAATTATTTGAGAGTAGAAATCGAAAATGACCGTTTCGTTAGCTTTATAACGAGTACTAAGAACTGAGAGGCATGAGCGGCAAATGTCTTTGCGCATTTAAATTTTAAACCATTTGGCATGTTTCTGTTGCCAAACTCCAAGAAATATCTCGCAAATTGCAATCCCGTATGGTTATTATGATATTTACGCGGCACGAGTCGGCCAGCTTTTTGGATGTTTAACTTTATTGTGTCAAGTCCCCAGTTCGGCATAGTTATCCGTTGTGCGCGCGATTCGGTCGTGCGCGCCATCTTTTAAACTATACCGCCTTTCTTTTTCGCGGTCGTTTGTTTTTTTTTTTTAATTTATTGTCATCTAGTGTGTGTTAATAATATTAGTATTTTAATAGGGGTGATTTAACTTGACCGGTGAATAATTTAAGGAGGTTTGTTTTGTGAACATTTTAATTTTATTGATTATTATTTATTGCATTATTTATTAAGGAATTAATTATATTCTAAAGTAATACTGTCATAAGGACATGATACTTATGTCAGTATATTTAGTTCTAAATATATTTTGAAAAAATGGGATTTTTTAGATACTATACAATTTTACAATTATATCATAATATTTTTATAAATAAATAATATTATACAAAACGACAAAACAAATTTAAAATAGATAGTTATATTAATTTTACGTTAAACGAGATAAAAATATGATGTTAGTGAGCATTACTTTTTCCTATCTTCCGACGATTAAACGATAAAATAAACATTACTTAATGCAGCATTTAATGTATTTCAATCTGATAGTAAATAAATCGTAAAAAAAGTTAATTAAGTAAATCGATTTAAATCTTGAGACCACAAGTAGTTTAAAATAACAAAAATACTTTTTGATTACCTTAAATAGTATCGATAGCTTCAGCTGTGTGGAGGAGTACAGTCAGCAAAAATAGGTCAATCTACAATCGTGAAACATTATTAAATAACTTATAAAAATATTTTTTCTTTAGTCCATTATTATTTAATTGATATTAAAAAGATATAAAATTAAGGTTATAAGAATAAAGTAATTGACAACGGCATGTCTAATAATTTGCTTTTTTTTGTAATATATATTTAATATACATTGCAAAATTATAGTATTGAACGCGTTCAACTGTTACGCCATGAGGATGCCAAGTCGATTGCAGATTGGACGCATTCGTGATTTATTGACGAATGATGCGTGCAACAAACGCTTAACTCGGGACATTTACACACACTAAAATTGATTTAAAACTTCTTTCGATATATTATTTAATAGTAACTAGACGGTTTGAATACTTTTCCAAAAAAAAAATGTAGTTTGTTTGTATGTACCGTCTCTATTGTTCACCTCTAATGATTTTCCGTTGGGGGAAACTGACATTTCCTATTAATTCCATGGCGCTTACGTTATGGTATGCACACGTGCATACATACAAACGCATAGGTGTTGAATAAAAAAAATACTGACCTAACGCAATCTTGGCTAGGTTTTATCAAAAAAAGTTAGTATAAACGTCAAGGGAGGTGGGTGGTTGAGAGCACACACTCATATATAGGTACTAAAAAAAAACAAAAATTATGTACAATTTCTTTTGCAAACGGTACATAACTACGGCATTCGTCCAGACAGTTGAGTGCATATCGGACGCATGTCTTACGATTTATGATCATCGTCTCGTATCTAAAGCCGGGATTACAACAACAAACCATACGCGATTATAACATCAATCTAATTAAATTATACAAAGCAAATGTTTTCTTGTAGACTGTACAACTCTGCAATAGGCTGTTGTTGCCAAGAGATTGCATCGCAGACGAATGCCTTGCGATTTATGATTATCGTCGACTCGTGTCATTAGAGTGCAGATTTCAACAACACCGAACAATCGAACGTACAAAAGACAACATAGAGATGAAATAAAACAAACATTGTTATGTCAGTGTGAAGTGAGGATAGCAACAGTGCATTCAGTGAGGCGGACTATGTAATGCAGTCGTACAGAAATAAAACTTGCTTTAAATCAATAATTACAATATAATTAGTTTATATATGTGTACATATAGTTCAACCTTAAGATAGTGAGAAGTTTAAGTGCTGTTTAGCTTAAAATAAGATACAATTTTACCTGAATCTGTGTCTCGGTTTCTTCTTAATCATCTTTCCCACAATATAAAGTGTTCCCCGCTGACGCCACAGAAACGCTGCCATCGCTGTCTTGGTAAATGGTATATAAAATAAATTTTCCAAGTGATTATCTAAAGCGTAATGCTATATTAATTTAATCAAATATAAGATTATGATATTTCCAATCGAATATGTTTGGTACATTTGTTTGTAGGCTCATTATCTTAGTAGTAGACTAGTAGTATCTTAGTAAAATTCCCTCAACCCATTTACGCTACCGATTAACTACGATTACATTTTAATGTATAAAGGACAAATATAATATAATACCTATAAGTTTGTACGTATGTACAGCGTATTCCAATTGAAAATTATAAAGATAAACAAACCTTATTTACTCCTTACATGCGATCTGCTTATAACTCAGCAATATTGTACACTAATAAAATTTTGTGATTAACATTTATATATTTTTTAATACAACACTAAACTACTCATTCACTCTATCTATTTTAATTTTACTTCCAAAGTTCCAGTATCAGCTTCGTCGTCCTTCAAAACGTAATGAATATCATAGAGTAATCAATTCAAGATTAAATTCTATATCAAATTATGTTTATTTGGCTTTTGTCCCCTTGTAGTTGAAATATACTATAGGTATATGTTCAATAGTAATTGTGATCTGTGCTAGCTAATCTGTTGGCTGAGCTAACAAATTCATTTGCATGTTAAACGCGTACAAAGCAAACGATTGTGTAAACACTGGTTTATTCTATTTGAGTGACAGATTGCCGCGCTTTCAGACTCGCAGACCCTCCAGCAAGCTCTTGTGACGGATTTGAATAATTCATTTCATTTGATTCCGCAAATTACTGCATTGCTAAGAATTTAGAATTACAATGTGAAAATTTTATTAAGTAGATTATTTAATTGTACAAGTTAAATATATCATGAATAATTTTAGTTTCTATATAAAATAGGTAGGTATGTAAAAAAAATATATTATATTTTGTATACAAAAACTGTTATGATTAAAATATCTAATTAAGATTTTAAATTAAGACGATGTTATATATATGAAGATAAATATATCACATCAATATTCAATTTAAAAAATCTTGTTAACTTGCCGGATTAGCCATTTCCACTATACTATTGAAAGGGTTTGTGAGCCTAATATTTTTCTCTGTGCAAGACATTGTGTAGCTAGCATCCATTTTGAATCGCCATAACTTAAGAACGAGAGAGATAATATAACAGAAACGATAGACCTTAGTTCCAATGGTTACTTACTAAAAGAAGACTAATTTTTATATTTTAAAGAAATAAAATCGGTAACTTTGTAAATACTAAAAAAAAAAACACAGTCAAAGAAAATATCTAAATAGAGCTTAAATGTTGATTAATGGTCGACATACATTTATATATTCAATCACAATATTATTTTATTATTATACTATTTCATATTAGTTAACGTTTAGTCCTTTTGGGATCTTTGGAATAGATTTCTTAATGTTGAGGCTTTGTGCAAGCTCGTCTGAGTAGGCCCACTCATCAAATATTCTACCGCCAAACAGCCATGATTTTAGCCTATTCCAATCGAAGTAGAAATAAACATAAACAATCCTTAGATTTCATATTTCATGCGATTTGCTAATAACTCGTCTAGGTATATTGTGCACTACTAAGAGTTTATGATTAATATATACTTATTTATAATACAACACTATTACACTTAACTACTTATATCCACTTTAATTAAACTTCCAAAATCCCGATAAAAGATTTTTCGACGTTCAAAACGCCATTTTTTCCTTAAAAACGGGGCTGAATTTCATAGATTAATCAAGCTCCCGACCAATAATATCGCGTCAATTAGGATAGCGTAAATAAGGAGGGATAGAGTAGTATTCTCTATTATATACTCTAGTATATATACACAATACTATATTTTTGTGTTATAGTTTTGAGAGCTCCATAAGGTTGTAACCACTCACCATCAAGTGGAATGTTTGCCCAGCTTCACGTGAGGTATATGTCATAATTGTATTCATCTTAACTACACAATGACGAATAACAAAATTTACTCTACATAACTTTTGTATATAATGTAGTACACATAAATACTTAATAGAATTTAAGCATAATTAATACTATTATAAAATTTGTCTTCATGCAATTGTTATTCGATAATTAAATAAAAATATACTAGGTTTTTTAGTCATGTAATAAAATATGGACAAAATACAGCGCTTAGTTTCGTTGAATGTAGCCTCAAAATAGTATATTTATATACCTAATTCAAAATTAATAATAAACTGTAACTTCATAGCTTTTGTGTTGGCTTCATATAATATAATAATATTGTAATATATTAAAAAGTTTCCTTTTTATCTTGTCTCGTTATCTCGTAACGAAGTATTCAGACTTATTTAAAACAATTTCGAGTAACATCAGAGGACGCGTAACATTTTACGATATCATAAAACTAACAAAATGCAAAATTGTTTACTTTACGTACATCTCAGTATTATTCCGAAGTTCTAAATCTATCGACGGATAATCATTTTCATAGCAACATATACATAACATAATAAATTTTCTAGTTATTATATTTCATTTTAGTTCAAGTTCTGAAAAATTCAACTATCAAGACTTATCTTTGCATAACAATAAAACCACCAAACAAGTAACCTATGGACAATAGTTGTTATATTTTTTCTTTAAATTGATCATGACCAACAGTCGATTCGGCCTTTTATCTGACTTTACTTAGACATATTTGATAGTATGGAACTATTGAGAGCCGAGATTTGTGATTTGATTTTATTTATTTGTGTTTATATCGTACTCGGCGTGGAATTAAAAACATCTTGAGGAAACCTAAGTGTGACTAATTTAAACGAATTTCTGCCACATGTGTATTTACCAACCCGCTTTGGAGCAGCATGGTGGAATAAGCTCCAAACCTCTCCTCAAAGGGAGGGGAGGCCTTAGTCCAGCAATGGGAAATTTACAGGCTGTTACTGTAACAATTGTAATTGTTTTACGATTATAAATAAGTAGT
This sequence comes from Vanessa atalanta, assembly GCF_905147765.1. Classification (NCBI taxonomy): domain Eukaryota; kingdom Metazoa; phylum Arthropoda; class Insecta; order Lepidoptera; family Nymphalidae; genus Vanessa; species Vanessa atalanta. Next base: position 11,310,485 of record NC_061886.1, on the reverse strand, counting down.
CGTTTAAAACTTTAATCATATCTTCTTTCTTCCCCCTTTTTAAATTGTATTTATCGATTCAAATAAAATGTGATGTACAACTATAAAATCTATACATATAATATAAAATCCACAGAGTATATACATTGTAAATACGTAATTAATGTATTTATTGTTACTTTTGATAAATAGATTTCGTTATGTCAAATCTTTGACATTTCTACATCGCGATGGAATGATTCGCTATGTAGTGGATTGGGAATATATCTAATAAATAGGGTTGCATGCATGCATGCAATGCAGTTGCATTGTTGTTGAATGCCCGGTGACGCTGTAAAGGCCAGTAGGGCCAACAGAACGTCTTCAAACAGAAAAAAATTGTTGTTTATTTGGTAAACATTAGGGTCGTGCAGCATTTAATGGATCTAGAGAGCTAGTTATTCGTACATGCTACGTGACACGTACTACGTGTACACACATCCGTGAGTAAATATTCAGTCGCCTCCTATAGACCAAAATAATAACATAGAGACCAAAATAATAACATATAGACACAAATCTGATTCCATCACGCTTAAATAGAAACGTTGGAAGTCAATTGCAACTTCGAAATATTAGACATCTTACCCAATGAAAATTGTTATTAAAAAATCTATAAATAGATTAAAAATATCGTTCAAATTCCAAGCTAATAATGTAAGCAGAACAAACTCCGCCTTAAGCAAAATAAGCGTTCGTGATGAGGCGCTCTTCCCGCCCAAAAAAAATTTTAAGAGACGTGGGGCGATGGTCCAAAACTGCCATCATCAACGAGGCACAGGGGATTTTTTGCACCCCCTGCACCTTGAATTAAGACGGGCCTAAAAATATACAATCACGCCAAGATCTTTTCTTAAAACAAAATGAATCACACGACACAACTCAATCGACTATAATTTGACGTCATTGTTCCTGACACCTAATCGAGTCATTCTCATGTTACCAAATCTGCGGATGAGTCAAGTATATTCGCTGAAAAATTAAAAGCGTGCAAGTTCTTCTTAAACAAGGAATTATTTCAAAACATACATCCGGGCTTGAAACGCATCGTTCTTTTTAGTCAAAATAATTGATGGACTGCGCCCACTTAGATTCAATTTGGTGTCGTAACGGAGTATTTTAGCATCACGTTTTTAATATAAAACTTCTAGCTTAGCTAGTAATAGCTTTTTAATATTTATTACCTGTATATCAGTCTATGACGGCAGCTGATCCAATATATACAAAACTTATGATTGTTACTGTACGATATATAAGTTGATAAGTAAATAAAACTTTCTTAATAGTATTTGTTATAATAATACGTGTAAATACTAAATAGTAACAAAAATAAAGTGTGACAAATATGTGTAATTAATTGTATAGTATTTAGCAAATAAGTATAATACAATTTAATCTAATACTCTTTTTTTTGTCTATCCATATATGCAAATATTCCATTGCGTGCATAGGCTCTCTCAGCTCTTAAGAAAGTTTTGAGCTTATTCCACCACGCTGCAGAAATGCAGATACATATATCGTAGCAGAATTTCATTCGACTTTTTCACCACAGAGCACGTGATTAAGTAACAAATTAAGTGATGATTCTAATCACAGGACGGCAGGCTTTACGGTGTGCTCTATGTAGTTATAAGTTTATATGAAAATAATGTAGCACACAAATAATTGATTGATTGTAAATGGTTTTAAAGAACAATCCGTGTTACTTTAATAGATCTTTCTACTTTTAAGCCGCTGCAAGGCCGGGCTCAAGCACGTTTTCAGGAAATTAGCGAGTTTGCTGAAAACTGGTCTATTAAAGAGTCAGGATTAATTCAGCACTTCGTTCTATTTCAAAATATCTTAATAGATCTCGCGTAATCTTAGGAATATGTTATCGTAGCTTAGTAACACAGATAATTCAAATCAAATTCTGCTTTGAATAGTTGCCAATATGTAAATAAACCGATCTGTTCCAAAATATGGCACAACTGCGGCCATTTTGGAGACGTCAAAACAATTGATGGTTAGAACGACTGCGTTAGCTTCAAAAACTAAACGAATTTAATATTTTGAGATACAGTTAATGTTTGCTTTAAATAATTTTAATAGTTCTGTTATGAGAATTTTCTTGAATTTTCTTTTTTTTCATAGCTGTTATTTAAATACCAATTATTTCACAGAGCATTCGCACTATTTTCGTAAGTACATATTATATTTTTAAATATATTTAGAAAAAGTTTAAAAAGTTTTAAAAAAAATTAACAAAGGTGATACGAAAACTTCTCTAATTATAATATCTACAATCTCTACCGTAAACATTATATAGAAATTTCGTTGCGTTATATTTTCAAGAGAAAACATGTTACGCTCAAGATGAAAAATTAGATCTACAAATTATTAGACGGGCCTTTCACACAAATTTGTTTACAACGCAATTCTTCATCTCGTGTATTTCACAACGTTTCAAAAACGGTGGCACAGATTTTTAAAGCGTCGCTCGAGCCATGTTTAATTAAAATCGTGGACGAGACATCGGATTGTAGAAGCTTAGAAAAGTGGTCCAACGACTTAAATTAAAAATTCTAAATGAAAACAAGATCTAGTTGCATTATCTAATAGGTTTATTTCTGTTAAAGTTGGCATGGATTATAATTTAATACATAAAATAAACAATACTTGTCATAAACCTCTAAGTACGTTTTTATCTCAACATCACTTTTTAGTTATAAATAATATATAGATAGCGATATTGAAGGTATCCTTCAATTGTAATATTATTATTAAAATTATATTACAATTGAATTATAAAGTGACGTAAACATAAGTGTTAAAGATAAAATGAGCCTACCCCCAACGAAAAAATTATTGGATCATATGATACTACAGGCACCACACAGGACTGTGTTCCTCTAAAGAAAGTATTAGTTAAAACAAAAAATATAAACGAACGAGTGATGCGTGTTCGTTGGTGAGTGTGTATATATTGTGTGCATGTATCGGAATCATATTATTTATAATTTAATTTACAGTTGAAGAGCCACAGACACAAGACAAAATTTGAACAATTATATCTTATAGTTTCTTCGTAATTTTTATTATTAAGGAAATGTGTTAAAATATTTTTCCTACTATTTGTATGTATGGTACATTGTCAAGAAAAATGACAGCTTTAATTTTGTTCCATAGTGATATGAATAGTGTAATTGTTTGTGTTAGGATAAACTTTGTAAACGTTTTATTGGAGGCGGACAGACGCGCCGCGTTGTTTTCTTCACTTTGAAGTTAGATTAAAATAGAGTTTTGTTTCAGGTCCGAACGGCAATTCGTCATGAACAAAAAGTCTCACAAAAAAAAGGTTGGTATCAGGACACACGAAAGAAACTCAACCAACTTAATATCAGAATGCTTTGATGCATTGTATTAACAATTTAGTATTTGTTTCCTTTATTTAATAAGGGCTAATGATCATAGACGCTTAAGATAGACGATTGCTAGTAGACATTAAGTCGAGTGCAATATTCGGTAATAGCATACTTATAGCACCGACACTATATATATATATATATATTTTTTATATATTCAGTAGTAAATATAAATAGGTATTCAAATGAACATTTAATTAAACATTAAAATGTTTTTTTTATTAATTTGTTTCACTGTTATCTTTGTGAAACTTTTTTATTTATATACCTTAATTGGCCTACAAATAGACAAAGAACAGCCTGAGCCGTGGGTCTAGAAGTGTGAAATTATGCGGGGAAGTTCTTTATTTGATACAAAGTAGATAGTTTAGGTAAACTAAGCATAAAGGATTTTTGGAAATTAATCCCTATGGGTAAACGGAACGAAATGTTCAGGTTGTTGTAATAACAATTTATTTACACTCAGGGACTTCCATGGTCTTTTATGTAATTAATTATTTACGCCACACTGATTACTCGCTGCGGAAAATAGTAACGGTTAAGTTTAACACATGTGGAAAGACTGAGATTTTTTTGTATACGATAACTAATAAAAATACATCATTTGTGAGTCAAAGCAATTATTAAATAATAACATGATAATTAAAAGAATCCATCCGTAACGATTTAAGCGATTCAAGTGCCAGGAACTACTGGCATGTTGGCTCCTCCTGGCGTCATACTCTGTTGGCACTGGGGACTATTTCGATTCTTGATTGATTGCCTTCTTTCAAATGAGGTCGCAGTGCAACTTTTTAACGTCTATTTATATTTATCGCAATGCTGTGCAAAAGTATTGTTTTTCATTACGATTAATGTATAAAGTCTTCTTTCAAGACAAAAATGCGTTATGATAATGATAAAACATTGTCGTTGTTAGAGTAGGGCTTTCTGAAAGCCCCTGAAAGAAGGTTAGGTGCCATCTACTTATCATATATTCTTCCGCCAAACAGCAATAATTATTGTCGTTGTGTTGTGAGTGTCGATGCCAATGCCAAAGCCTAATCAGGTCAAGTCAGGTCAGAAATCACCCCTGATTTGAGTCCCCACTCATTTGCCCGATGACTCAAAAAAACCAACTAAAAAAATTTCGTTTTTGAACTTGAACTGCTGCTATATAATATATATATATATATTTATAGTGTTTCCTCTAATCTGTTTGGTTTCTATAAGCCCCGATGTGAAGTCATCAATCAAACCTTTCAAATATACAGAACATAATATTATACTGCGTAAGGTACATGCCAGAAAAAACAATCGATTTTTCTTTGATCCGACTCAGGACTACTGAGATTTAATAGACTTAAAGAAAGGAGAGATAGACTTAGAAAAGAGAAAGGCTTTCCCACTGCGTTGTAGTTTAATAAAAAGCCCAATCAATATTATTCACGTTTTAGTTAGCTAGGTACTTTCTGGAAGTAAAATAAGATTTTTATTAGAGAAGTCTCAGAATTCCGAAAATGTACTTTAGTATAGCAGTATATTATAATACCATTTGTCTTAGAAAAAAAAAAACACAAATTTCAAGTTCGGATAATTGTATGAATTCTGTTATTGTTAAATATTTAGAGGTTTCAGTAATATTTCATGTTATTATTGAGAATTTGAAATGGCAAGTTCATCTATTTCTAGTTGGCAAGGTTTTTGGCATACGCGAAAGCGCGGCTAATTTGCGTAAAATTACACTGCAAAAGTGTCCAGAGTATTAAATTAATTTTACAATGTCTATTAAAAGTTGCCTTATGATTCCTAATTAACTTCTATTTTGTACAAGTTGTTAATTTAGATTTTTCACGTTTTATAATTTATAAGATTTAAATATTACTTAAAAATAAAATGGGGTTAATTTATCGATTTTTTAAACATTCTTTAAAGTACGTGCAATATTTTTTTCACCTGCTTTTTGAAGTAGATTTTCCTCACGATCGTTCGTTTACCACTGTAGATAGTTATAATTACTTGACAAGCCGGTGCTTGCTCGTATTTAATATTTCAACTTGTAATGAAACGTCCAAATATTTTAGCGAATATGTCACCCCGATTATTAAGCAATACTGCCGTTATTGAAAATTGTAAAGAAAACATTTATGATATGACATATTAAACTTCTATTAATTTATTATTTAATTATTATTATTAAATAACCTACTCCATATATTTATTATTAAAGTTAAAGCTAGTTGTTAGGAATATATCATATTCGTAAAATTTTCTCTCTATAAATCGCAATGACTTTGATTAAATATAGTACATATAATATTTGATAGTAAGCCAGAAGTCAGAAGACTATATAAGGGGCTTATGCCGGGGGATTCTGTAGAAATATTCATTATATAGAATAACGAAAAAAGACTAAGAACTCAATAGTAACAATTACGTGTTAAATACGCTCGTCAGCAGCTACCAAATAAACAAAAGAATATCGGTTGACACATAGAAGAGAAACAGGTACTATACTGTTTTATCCATAACGATATATATATGAGTATGTGAGAAGTACTTGACAATGTTATTGCATGTACATATTATGTATGTGTTTATTTTAAATTTAATGTGTATTAAATGGTTCATGGTAAACAGCATTAAAAAGTCAAACAAAAGATCGATGAGTTGGAAAACATGGGTAACTTATAAAATTATAATAATGGAGACAAAGCGTCGACGATTTGTCGCGCTGACAGACGATCGACGCGACGTCATGTCCTACACAGACGAACGGGAGTCGCGCCAATAATCCTGCCACATTCATATACGTATACTATTATCTAATGAACCCGCTATTATAAATAGAACTATCGATATTCTTGAAAATAAAGCAATAAGGCCATATTCAAAGGATACGCCTATACCAAACTTATTTTTTTGATTGAGTAGACTTGTTTGCACGAGCTATATATTTTAATATTTTACTATATATACGACATTATTTGATTTGAGGATATTTGATCCACCTGATAGTAAGTGGGTACCACCACCCATTGATATTGGCGTCTTAAGGAATATTGACCATCCCTTACAACGACAATGCGCCAGCAACCTTGGAAACTAAGAAGTTATGTTCCTTGTGTCTGGTGCCTATCCAGGCAGGCCTTGTAAATGATTACCTGACTAACATTAATTTTGATTATATTTGACTGTTTTATAAACACGATACGGACATTCAAACAGTTAGCCAGATTAATGGTAGGTGCTGCTCCACACCTCGGACTTGTAATATAGTTAAACTACTTAGTTATAAGACCAGAAAACTTTAAGATCCTAAGATTAGCCAAACCAAAGAATTTAAATATTGTTACTTTTATAACACAACCTACAATTTGCTTTGCATTTAACCATATAAATTTTCAAGCTATAATAATTGTTAAAACTGGAAATCTTAAAAAGAAATTTTATCTTAGAAGATCCTGACAAAGGTCCTACAGTATTAATCTTCGAAGTGCACTATTGGCATGACATTTCAATCCATACATTTATTTAGCTAAGATTTAAACTTATATATAATGGCAAAATCTTATTGTTGGAAAACTCAATCAGGTTCATTATGCAATTGTGAATTGAATGAAATTGGTTTGGCGCCAATATCATTTCAAGATATACAAAAATAAAACATAAACAACTGTATATGTACATACATAGATACGTATAAATAAACGCAGAATAATAATACAATTTAATTCATCTAATTCTGATATTGATGAAACGCATTAAGGAAGAAAGGTATGCATTATCAAAAATTCTGCTAAAATTTTTTTTTTACTTATAAACAGAAACATAATGACTTTATGACTGACTGACTATATTTCAAACATTGAGAAAATAGGCGGACATTTAGAAAAATTTGCATCCCCAATTTTATCCTTTTAGAAAATAAAGATTCTATCGGCAATTTTCATCCAAACTTCCATCCCCAATTTAATCCCCTTAAAAGATGAATTTAAAAAAATCCCTTCTTAGTATCACCTATGTTCTAAAAGGAATCCTTGTCCAAGATTTCATTCCGTTAGACCTACCAGTTTAGACCTTGCGTTATATGTCAGTCAGTCATTTTCAAATTTTATTAAGTAGATCTGGTTGCTATTTATCAAAACATCGTTTCAACTTCGATGATCCCATTTGAATAAATTATATTTAGATTTTGACATTTTTGTTTTTTTATAATGTTATTAGTTTTGCCTCGTGCGCGTAGTTAAACCCCTTTTTGTTATTAGGTCACGTTTAAACTAGTTTCCTGTCGGGCTGTCATCGCCCTTGTCACGTGCTGATGGATGTGTTTGTAGATCTTACAGAAATTACTTCAGTAAAGATATCTGTTAACGGCCTTAAAATAAACTTTCAGTAAGTATTTCGCATTCCAATCGTCATGGAATGTCACCATGGTACATATATTTTTGTCGAGGCAATATAAACTATGAGGCTTATGTCTATGAAAATATTAGCTTAACAAAAATTGTTTGTATTACAGAAGTGGACGTCTAAGTATGACGGGAGTTAAATTTTAAATTCTAATTGGACTTTAACTCTCATTCATTTTATACGTGTACGTATTATATATAGGCATAGTATACATTTTATTGTTAAGGTCTGACGTTAAATATTCATTCAACGAAGTATTGTATTTGCGTATTGATATTGGAAGTAAGACCGCTTAAAATCTTTGTTAGGTTCAGACCTAACAAAAGACTCAGTATGTTCTATTTGAATGTCAAAATCATTTACGACGGTTGTATTATAAAGAGCCTCGAGGCGTGCGTTTTCTTTAAAGGTTTTCTTTTATTACGAACAAATCGTAACAACCTCATAAATCACAATTACTAGAGAAACGCCCCTTTCATCTTACTAGGTTCCTGCTATCCACCAACATGTATATCCTCAGAGAGACTGTAAGGTATTATTGTAACCTTTAATAAATAAAAAAACTTATTTCACATTAAGAGTCAATTCTAAATTAGTCAATTGTAAATTTTCACAATCATTATTACAACTCATTTAGAAGGATTATTGATAAAATCCAACGATTCCCACGCCTTGATTTTCATTCGAATTTAACTTCATTGAGTACTATTCGTTTTGTGAATTACGTTATAGTTCATGACACATTAATGGGTTCTACGTAAAACATCTGGTGTCTGCTACCTATAGCCGCGTAGTTCATTCGAAAAACCAAACAACGTGTCACTAATGCCATAAGAATCTCAGCAAGACCATAAAAACATACATGTACTTCCTCAATTGCCACTTGATAGGCATTTTTTATTATTTATATGAATGGTAATATAGCTCGAAGTACTCTATACGGAAACTCTTCGGAATATAAGGATGAAATATTTACTCAACAGGTACAAACTTTAAAATTTCAATCCATTCTTAGTTTAATGGCTTTTAGTTGTGCCAACCAGATACAGATTGTTTTGCAAATGTCACGTAGTATGGAGAAGACACGAAGGAGATTGATCGGTTAAAAAAATTCGAGACAAAGGTATGTCTGTCTATGAAAAATGTTACGCTAGAAATATCTATATGTTTGTTAATTATTGCACGCAGCGTTGTATATTAGAAGGCAATAAAAAGCAAATGAAACAACGTGTTAATTTAAAATACGAAAATGGTAAGTAAATAATTTGAACGGATACGAATTTGTACGACAATCAGAACAATCGACGATATTTGGGTTCCGTATTCTATTAACTTACACCCAGTGTCCGTCAGTTTGTCATAGAGCTTTATATTTAGAACACTAACACATAACCAGTTCAAATTTTTTCCGTAAAACTAGACCGCTATCATGACCGATAATAATCAAAATATCCCTTATTCAAGCAGAATCATTTCGAATCGTCATGTTACAGTATTAATTTAAATGTAAAGCCACCGGTTCAGAAAGTAGATTCTACTAAGATAAAAGTCCAAAGTTATACCCAAACGGTGGTATAGATTTATTTAATTATAAAGGCGCACCTGTCCGTGTTAAACGACACGTAAAACGTAAAAAGAGAGGTAATAAAATAATTTGTATTATTTTTGCTACCTTTTCTATTATTTTAATTGTCTCATGTACACTGTTACAATGCATGTTGGAAATACGAACGTCACTGAATCCTAATAAAAGTCGATAATTTAAAGGGGGGTGAGAAGGTTGACGCCTTCGTGAGTGAATAACCTAAAAATAATATCATATGAATAAACCGTACAATGCATATACTAATATCGAAAGTATTCTAGTTCCAATTTCAAACAATCTTGAGAATTGCAATATATTTGTTTGTTAATTTAATTCGGTGCCACTGACTTCTATGATTTCACGCACTCGTTTCGTTTCGAAATATGCTTGTGCAATATACAAGTCTCAATAGACAGAAAGATGTTGTTCTTTCGAATTCATTGCGATACGGAGGAGATAGAAATATTAGTTTTACTGATTTAACTCGCCCCACTTATAAACTAGTGCAAGGATTTAGAAGTTGTTTATGAAAAAAACTTCGCAGTGTTTAATTATGTCGAAAGAACAATGGTGAGCTCCGAAACTGTTTGTTTGGTGACTTTTATGTGTCTTTATTTTAATTTGTGGTACGGCTTTGTGCAAACTGCTCTGGATAGGTACTACCCACTAATCAGATATTCTATCGCCAAACAGCGTTAAACAATATTGTTGTTTTCCGGACTGAAGGATAAGTGAGCCAGTGTAACTACAGTCACAAGGGGCATGACACTTTGACTCGTTGGTGGCCCATTTTAGGAATGGTTAATTTTTTTCCAGACCCATTGTCTATGGGTGGGTAATAACCTCTTCATTTCAGGTGACCCATTTGTCCGTCTGCCTACATATATTACCATAAAAGAAAAATCTTATTAATTTTTGCCACCACTGCCTCTACGATATTACTCAGAAAAATTAAATCGCTTACTGCATACTACAATCCTGTCTTTGTAAGGGAAAAATACAGGCTCGCTATGACAAAAACGAGCTCGTTAAATTTTTATGTTCCCGAGCAACAAGAACAAACCAAGGAAAATATATATCGTGTCCATCACCTATTTTACTTTAGATTTTGATGTTTCCATATTAACATTAACAGCATCAACCATTCTCGCAAAGTTGTTTTCTGAATAATACATTGGGTTATCTTGCAATTGAAAACCAATTTATTTCATAAAGCATTGATATTTTCAAGTTTCACGAAGTTCAGAATTTATGCTGATCATATACGTACTCGTATTGAATCGTTTGTTTTAGCTCTTATTATATATTAGCAGTGCCCGTGACTTTGTGCGCAATTGAATTTAACAAAAAAGTAAGTGTTCAGTTCGCAGATTTTACTACAATTTATTAATTCTGAATTAGGCAGCTTTTGTGATATTAAGTCGTTGGTGGGAGGAACTCGACGCGTCGAAGGCGGGACGGCTGCGCTCGGTAGGGCAGTATTTGGACATTGCAGCGTGACTTTATTATTATTTTAAATGTAATTCTAAAATAAAATCGGTCCAGTCTAGAGATCTAGAGATTAGCCGGCACAAATAGACAGACAGACCAAAATTGTAAATAATGTTATTTCGGTATATGTGTTGTAAAAAAAAATAGTAAAAAGCTTTTTTCGAGATTCCAATTTTATTATATGTGTAGATTTATTCGATATTTGCATTAGTTTAGTTTCAGTAAGCCTATTAGGCAACATCAAATCGTGCTGCAACAGTTCGTCACGTGTTAAGTAATCAATGCCAAGATAACTTCATACAAAATCTTGGCACAAAATTTCTGGCACAGTTTGGGCTATAGAAGATTATCTTCTTGAGGCGAATATTCGTTTGTTATGCCATGAACTGCAGATTGATTTAATCATGATTGATCGGTTCATTCGAATAGACTCTTTTTTGTGGGTAGCTAGCAAGCATGGTACACGCGACTAAGGCCAGTTAAGGGCTTTGATAACGATGATTTACTTAGTGGTAGGGTCTTGTGCAAGCTCTGGGCAGACTATCTACTCATATATTCTGACGCCATACAACAATGCCAGTTTAAGTAAGCTAGTGTAACTGCAGGCGCAAGGTACATAATATCATAGTTTCCATAGTTTCCAAGGTTGTCGGCGTATTAGCAATGTTATGAATGGTTAACATTTCCGTTAGCGCCAATATCTATGGGTAGTGATAAGCACGTATCATCAAGTGGAAAATTTGCCCCTCGATGACCTTTTTTTTATTAAAAATCGAGAGTTGAAAATTTAATTTTTCATAATGTACTGTTACTCTGTTTTTGTAAGATGGAGTAGCTTAGATAGATTAGTAGTCCTCTGGTACTCTTAGTACCAGATGACTACTAATCTAACTTAGCTGACAGTACACAGATGAGCAGAGCTCATCTTCTGCCTTACCTTACCTTCCAACTTACAATCGTTAATGTTGCTTTCTTTCATAAATCATCATGATCGCTGGCAGGATTATTTCCAAGGTGTTAAAACTTAATCAAAAAAATTATAATATTAGGTATTTAAAAAAATAAAGTCCGTACATACAAAAATGAATTTCAAACGATACGACGTCTCAAAGTGATGTCGCTCAATGATTGGAGATCAGGCGCAACAGACTCTGCTTGTTCATTGTTCACAGAGAAAGGCTAGAGGAGTATAGTGAATAACATAGAGTTGCAAGTGCATAATATAATTTTTACAGGACACAATAAGCCTAAGTGACAAAACATCTTACTTATAAATTTAATGACCCAACAAAAATTTAATATCCTATAATCTAAATCTTGCAATGACAATACTTACTATGTTGCGATAAAATTACAAAACGATTTTCACGGTTTGCGTAATGCAAAATTTACATTTCGTTTCGAATCTTTTTCAAATGAATCCAAAACTAAAAATAATATAATACATGTTATCATAAATAATTAATGAAATTAACATTTTGAATTGAATCCAAGAGCTGACGACGCGACGTGAACAATGGCCACGCATCGTATTTAAAAACATCTGTTAAATCATTGCCAAGAAAAATGGTAGCGCTATCAATAGATGTTCAACACAGCTGTGGAAATTTGATAGTTAAATATTTACAGGACAATTCATTTTCATCTGCCTAATTTTATGTTGCAGTCAATCAAACTTTAAATACAGAGTTTCATCAGCGAGTTCTAAACCCTCTATGTGTATGTATTGCTTGTATTGAAAGTAACTCTGCGCATCTGTCTAACTATTGTTCTTTCACTGCCAAACCACTGAATCGAATTAGAAGAAATTTGTTATGAAGTAAGCTTGAACCCTTTACTACAGAGTGCCCCGGCATAGACCTAACTCTATATGGCCTTCTGTTGTGCTGTGAAATATTATAGGTATTCGAATTCAAATCGAAGACAATGATATTTAGCTATAGAATATTTTATTACTTTTTCCTACAGATATAGGAATATATCATATTAGTAATCGTTTTAGAAGATTTTATTAATGTACGCATTTTAATAGAATCTAGTATGTTAAAATTAACGTTAAAAAGACGCACTTTTAATGTATTACAAGATTAACACGGGATAATTTTATAGATAGGTATACACCTATCTAAAAATATATATTTTATCATTGCGACCTAAATATTATATAATAAATGATTTTATAATCCGTATTAAACATGGATACGTTTTATTTTTCCCAACTGAAAAGTCTACTAAGCCTATGTAAATAAGACTTATACTAGAAGATGCAGAATGGTTTGGAGAAGGCTTTATTATTTAGAATACAGGCAACGTCTGCCGGCGGTTTTGCTTGTATAATATAAATACGTACTTAAACAAATAAAATAATCATACGAGCTACATCGAGTTTCTTTTAAAACCTCTTCATGAATATACTGGCAAATTATAAAGTAAGAATAAATATCACAAAAACTATTGAAAAAAAAACAACATGAGATATAATCTGTTGATATATCTTTTAAGTAGTTTTAAACTGTAAAGTTATATTAATATTTCTCAAGTATTAATAAAACCTTTGCGTGCCAAAATAAAGTTGCGATCAAAGGAAGTCATAATATTAAGTATTCATAAAAAATATTCGTAACTATAATTAATAAAAAATAATGTACCTTATTTGATCTTTTTTGTTTATATAAGATATAAGCCGCAGAATATATTCTTGTAAATATTTTAAGTGACTTTGAGTATACAGCTTATTCCAATGGAAATAGGAAAAAAGATAAACAAACCTCAGATTTAAGTCAACTCAGCTATATTGTGCGCTACTAAGAGTTTATGATTAATATATATTAATTTATAATACAACACTATTACACTTAACACTTATTGCCACTTTAATTTTCCTTTCAAAATTTCGATATATATTTTAAGTAGTTTCGTCGACGTTCTAAACGGAAACAATGGTTTCCTAAATCCATAGATTAGTCAAGCTCTCGACCAATGATATCGCGTCAATTTGCTGTCAAATATTGTTTATTTGGCTTTTTTTCTGTTATGGTTGGAATAAAGTATAGATCTATTCACTTACGATGAATACCTCCACGCTTAATACTAATATTTAAAAAAAATAAACTGAATAAATATAATGTAATCTGTATTTTTTTGCTTTATTTATTCCTCTCTTACAATCATTTAACGAAACCCCTCTCTTAATAATAAAAAAACAGTGCTTAAAAGAATGTCAAAGTTTAACGACCTCCTATAAAAAATAAAATATATATTTGCTTAAAAATTCAAAACTTTACGTAATTATAATGTTTCCTGGTGTACATCTATTATAATTAAGATGTATGTATTGCTCATTCCTTATTCCGAAAATAAAATCCCGTCGCAGAATCTTTTTAATCCCTGTACACAGGGCTTTAGTTTACATTTCACGGTCGTATAAATCATTGGCAGGGTTACGAAACTGATTTTTACATGGAGCCATTGGCACGGGAGAGTCAAGTGGCAAACAGAAATACACCTAGAGATCGCCTACCAAATACTCATTCATAACACTTATACGTCACAGTTCACGGTTCGCAGACGTGGAAACCATTCATAAAAAAATATATAACATTATTCGTACATTTAAAAGTAATCGTGATTTTCTTTCGCTCACCTCCAATGTTACGATGCATCATATGCGTAAGAAGTAACTCTGATAATTCCAAAAGCTATTTATCAACGTTATTTTTCTATGTACTAAATGAATATTTTATTTTGTAGCAGAAACGTCGGAATCGCAACGATGGAAGAAACAAAGAAAACATTATCGAAGCAGATGTTGCGACGAATCAAAACGGAGATGCCAAAGAACCTCAAATTGAACGAGACAAGCCTAAGCAGGACTTGTGTTATGAGATCAAGCATTCAGATGTTATGGGAAGGTGAGTAGATTTAATCTTGCAATATTTCTTGAGATGGAATATATCCCTGGCCCTCGTGGAACTATTACGTTGCCTCGAGGCGCATAATATGTCGACGACTTTAAACTATTCTGCCAATCTTTTTTTTCTACGTATATTTAGAAGATTGTATTGTCTAAAGCACTAAAACTGTAACTATAAATTTGTCTTTATGTGTAAACTGAAAATAAAACTTTATAATATAATTTTTTATATATAGATAAATATTTAGTAGGTGCATTTAACTGAACTTTGCTAAACGATTGTACCGATTTCAAGGAAATTTTCTGTCTGTATTTGAGTTGTCCCTGAATGGTTTAGATTGGTCGGTAGCGCTACGATCGGGAAGTAAATAAAAATCTTATTTAACCCGGACCCGGGCGGTATGGTAAATATATATTTGTAATTCCTAATCAGCTATTTTTGGACTCGTTGTTAACCAAAGCAAGGCAAGGCAAATCTTTTTAGATATGATCATCGACTCCAAAAATAACTGATCAAGTTTCGAAAATATTTGAATTTTATTTTAAAGTTTTTAGTTTAAGTGTATTTTTGCAGCATTCCACTTTTTTTTTTATAAAAAGGCTACCTTAGAGTTTAAAACGTGAGGCTTAAAATTTTAATTTATATAGGTAGATTAAAAATATGTTTCTATAATATAATAATTATTGAAGAAACGCACCTGAAACCCCCCTGGTGTTGCAGATGTCCATGGGCGGTGGAAAATTGTACTTATAATATTAAAAATAATTATATTGAATAAATAACCTTTAAACTTTATTTCAATGGATTAAAGTTTTATGAGGGTGGTTTCATTGTTTCGGTATTGTTTAACAGAGACATTTCACTCTAAGTGTTAACATATTTCTATGCTTCTTATTTTCAGATACCTGGTCGCTACTCGCGATATCAAAGCTGGCGAGGTGATAATAGAAGCGCCAGCGGTCGTCGTAGGGCCGTGTTCCGGCTGCGGGCTCATTTGCCTCGGCTGCTACAGGGAATTAGAAGAAACTAGCTTAACGAAGTAAGGAAAATGCAAAGTACAGCCATCGAAAAAACTATGACAAAAACCTAGATGAAATCGTAGATCTATCAACATCAATAATCATTCTTCTTAATACTGTATTAAAATTAACGCGGTAATACCTACATACGGCAAACAATCATAATTTTTTATCATAAAAATATTTGTATTTAAATGCTGCAGTAAAGTTGAAGCAGTCTACACTAGTATTTCAATTATAGTTATTATGTTTTTGAAGTTATACTTCTTTGGTCTCGTTATGAAAAAAATATGAGAGTGATTTTTTATGATACGCGCGCTCAGGTTTATGTTGAAACTACATGATGAAGTTGCTCGCAAAACACCGAATTAAGCGTCAAATCGCTCGAAAAACACATACATCTTAGTAATATAATATAATATAACATAATGATAATATAATATAACATCTTAGTTTTAAGTATCTAATTATATAAAAATAAATTATGATTATTACTTTTTAGTTTTTACTCTCAACATTTTTAAGCCGGTTTTAAATTAGAATAAAAATATTATTGTATCTAAGACATTCACTAAATAAAAATTGAAGCAAAAGCAAACAGTTAATTTGCTATGGAATCGCAGTATTACAGTTATTATTCGCGTTTCTTAATGAGATACGTATACGAAATACAAATTTTAAGGCGGTTATCAATATCGTTTTATTAATTATTTATGTTGAATTCTTGTCAAACGTATACATTTCATTATATAAATATAATATGAAATGCATTTCCCTATAAAGATGCGTCGGTTGCAAGTGGCCACTCTGCAGCAGCTCGTGTCAAGGACTTGGGAAGTACACCGGCCATTCGACGTACGAATGTGAAACTTTAAAATCGGTCACTCCAGACTACAGCAACATTGAAGACTTAAAGGATTCGTATCAAGCTCTTGCACCATTAAGGTAACTAATGTGTAATGTCAAGTTTTCATTTATCTTTTAGATTCTTATTAAAGGTGAAAATACTTGGTGGTAGGGCTTTGTGCCCGTCTGGGTAGGTACCACCCACTCATCAGATATTCTACCGCCAAATAACAGTACTCAGTATTGTTGTGTTCCGGTTAGAAGGGAGAGTAAGCTAGTTTAATCACAGGCACAAGGGACATAACATCTTAGTTCTCAAGATTGTTGGCGCATAGGTGACGTAAGGAATGGTTAATATTTCTTACATCGCCTTTGTCTATGGGCGGTAGTGACCACTTACCATCAGGTGGCCCATATGCTCGTCCACCAACAAATGCCATAAAAAATATTATATACAAGACTTAAAGGAGAAATCAAGCAGAAAAGAAGCAGATGAAATCTCAGGACGACCTAATTTAAATTCGGAACCTTTAATAGAGATGTGTATGCTCACTCGTTGGGTCATTTTAGGACTTTCAATCTATGATATATACCTACATATAAGTATATAAATACCATTAACTGACTTATCACGAAATATCTAAAACTATTGGTCAGAATTGACTTGAAATTGAGCACATATTCACTAAGAATTGATTTTAAGATTTTCACTTCAAGGTGTGGCCTCCCACTCAATTTAACTTTAAATAAATTTTATCCGTAGGAAGTAGGGACGGACCACTAGACTAAGTATGAGTAAAATCATTTATTAAAACGTAATTGTTCACACTCCAAGTTTACTATTGTATATTGGAAGTTTACTGTTTATAAATTTCTTTTCCGTATTTATATTTTTATAGTAAAGATGAAATATTTTTCATGCAGAATAAAGTTAAAAAGAAAGATACTGTTTAACTAACACGAAGCATTACATTATCGCGGATATTGTTTAAGACGTTAAATTGTATATAAGTGTACAGTAATAAATCTACGCTATTTCCAAATAATGTATTTTATGTATAAACACTTTAAGATTTATTTTGAAATACACAAAATCATAGGAAATTCAAGACGTATTGCTTCCGTCGTAATTTTTGTTTTTTAATAATAAAAGTTTCTTTTTCGGTAGTATTAAGTACCTTCTGAATATGATTTAACTATTGTGCAGTGTAATTTAGTTACATTAATACTCTCGGAATCCCTAGCTCGCATAGTGATGGGATTTGATGTGAAGATATCCGTATCATAAGTTCGTTTTATATTAGATGGAATTTTTAATTTGTTTTGTTTTGGTTTAAATTATGTCTCACTTTCCAGATGTTTACTTTTAAAAAAGGAAGATCCCGATAAATGGGCTGCTCTTTCAGCGATGGAGGCTCACAACGACATTCGTCGCGCAAGGGGCGACATCTGGCCAATGAACGACAGGAACGTTGTGCAGCGACTCAAGAAATGGGGTTTGGAATACGACGAAGAGGAGATACATACCGTTTGTGGTATATTAGAGGTCAGTTTCTGATTGCGAAAATTTGGCTCAAGAGAAAATATAGTATCTCGTGGAATAGTTTCATATAAACATAAGTATTTCGATTAATTTTCTAGGTAAACGCGTTCGAAGTGGGCGTCAGTGGCGCCAACGCCCGCGCGCTCTACGACGAGGCCTACCTGCTCGCGCACGACTGCACGCCCTCCACCACGCACACCGACGCCGAGGACCGGCCCGCCAGACCGCTCACCGTGCGAGCCTCCATACCGCACAGGGCCGGGGATATCATATCACTGTGCTACGCCTATACGCTGCAGGTGCCGTCACCAAATCATGCCATACAATGTTTTATTCCGCGCGTCTAAAATCTCAACAGTGACCATCATCGACTCGCTACTCGCACCCAGGGCACGCTGAAGCGGCGCGAGCACCTGCGCCTGAGCAAGTTCTTCGAGTGCTCGTGCCTGCGCTGCGCGGACCCCACGGAGCTGGGCACGGCGGCGAGCGCGTTCCGCTGCCCGCGCTGCGGCGCGCGCGTGCTGCCCGCCGACCCGCAGCGCGCGCCCGCGCCCTGGCGCTGCGCCCACTGCCCCTACGAGATGGCGGCGGCCGCCGTGCTGCTGCTGCTGCAGCGGTGAGCGCCCTTAATCACAGTAACGCTGTGTTCGAGTAAAACTAAATAATTTTATATATACTATTGAACGTTAAATTGCGTGTAAAAATAAGGAAAAATTTAAGCCTTTTTCTGTTTGCGCAGAAGAATTTTTTAAAGTATTTTATTTGAGCATAAAATTAAATAATTAGTAAAATTATTTGATTTTGTGATAACGCCTCTGAACACCGCACACATATGCAGTATTCCGGCAGCAATTGTGCAAAATAAACGTATCATCTAAGTTCCCAAAGTTTATGTCACTAGGCTGTAAATGGAATAAACAATATTTCTTGTAGTGCCAATATATATATATTTCTTATTAAGATAATTTAAAACAATGTTTCAGATTAACGGACGAATATGAGCAGATCGATGCCAACGACGTAGCAGGCTTCGAGAGCTTCCTTACGAAGTATCGCAACGTGCTACACGACAGTCACTATCTCTTCCTCTCGGCGAAACACTCGCTGAGTCAGCTCTACGGAAAGGTGTCGGACTTCATGATTCACGAGATGTCCGAGGAACAACTGAACCGGAAGGTCGAAATATGCAGGGACTTGATGAAGGTCTTCGACGTCATTGAGCCGGGTTACTCGAGATTACGAGGTGAGGGTTCTTAATGATAATTATCGTGCAAAACATAAAGCTGCTTGAAGTTCGGCGGGTAAACAAGGAATTCTACTGATATAATGCTTTTTGATTTGATTGATTTTCTCATTCTACTAATTTATAACGGTTACAATACGTTCCCAGTTCTACTCCGATCCGACTTCGAATCGCAACCAGATCGTTGTGTTAGCTTAACTAAGTTAGTAAAATTGGCAACAACTATGTTTCGATTTGATTGCAATGAAGTGACAATTCGTTCGTAGAATTGAACTATAGTTTTACTATCCTTGATGACAAACAGAACTCAGTTTGTGTCAGTATCTCTAGTAAAATCAATGCTATGCAAATGGTAGCAATATTAAATTATTTTCGAAGGAAAACGATTCAAATTATATCGTGGCCTTTTATCCATTTAGCGTGAGCGGTAGCCCGGCTGTAAACTATTTTTTTGTTTTATCGTAACTTAGTTTTATTTTATTTTAAGGAATTACTTTGTATGAACTCCACGCTCCACTTATGGTACTGACCACGAGAGATTTTGAAAGGAAAGCCATCACAAAAGAAAACTTACGAAATCGATTAAAAGAGGTAACTATAAACCATTATACTAATCAATTAAAGTTTCCAATGTTAAATTTATGTTCAGACGTCGGCTAATGCCAGTGAAGTGTGCTAAAACTCAGGACTCGATGTCAAATTTAATTATTATCTACACCAACCTTCATCAGTTTCGCGTAGGCCATTCTTGGTAGGGACCAGACCCACTCATCATTTGACCCACCAGATGACCCATTATTTTACAATTACCAGCCACTCACCAATTATCTGGGATATATCCTTTTACTACATACAATGACATAGTCTATAGGAAAAGGTGATCAACCACCAGGTGTCCCATTTGCTCATCTGCTTTTCTAAATAAACTCAAACCACAAATGCTGCAGATCGTGAGCTATCTGTCGGAGTCTGCTCTGATCTTGGGCTTCGAGCCGCGCCACTCGCCTGAGGGGCTGATGGCGGGCGCGGCCAGACATGCGCTCAGCAAGATCAAGACCTGGGAACACATCATCGGGAAGATATCATGAATACCACTCTAATAAATTAATCTTATTTATTTATTGTGATTATAATAAAGATATTTTTAACACTATTCTGTTTTTTATTCGTACTCAGTTTATAATCGTGTTAAATATTTATACAATGCAGTACATAACCCATAATTTGAGGATTCCTTAATTATATTTGTAACAGCTAATGTGGTGGCGACTCCCCACCACCTATAGACATTGCTGTCAGTGTAAGAACTTTTTACTATCTACTTTACATCGTCAATTCGCAACCAACTTTGGAAATTAAAATATGACCCTTGTGCCTTAAGCTGCTCACAAATTCTTCCAACGTATTAAAGTTACTGAGAATTTTTCGATAGTAAAACCCAATAACTTTTATCGGCTTGACCTAGGGTTTGAACCCAGGGCTCGGGATCTGCGGCCACATAGCAGCTGGACCAACGAGACAGTCAAAAATATACCCCCGGTTGATTTGATCGTTTAGGATTCTTACTAAAACACCTGCGACGGCCTATCATTCGTCGTACCTATCTAGGCTCAGTGAATCTTACCTCAGAGTCAAGCAAACCTCGTTGACGGGGAACAGCGTCGTCATTGTTCCAACTATTGTAGTTGAACATATGTAAATATTTCATAATATTTGTTAAGTACCAGGCAGCATATATTATGTACATATAAAATTGAAAAAGAGTAATTCTACTGAGTTTCTTGCCCTTTCTTCTTCGTAGAATCAACATTCTGAACCGGTGGTAACTTCACATAGATTAATATAGTTTGTTAAATTACGATTCAAAAGTGCATGTAAAAGCCTACGTTTTTTTGGCTTTTATTTGTGCTCACACGGAGCACAGATTATTCGCTAATGTCATGTGCGAGAGCCTGCTTGAATAAAATATGTGAACCACTTCTGTTGACATCTGTCGAGCTTCTTATATTATTAAGGACTTGTCATTTTAGTCAATTACACAACCGTGTTTTATAAGACCGCAACTTGATTAAAATATTATCAAAATATTACAAACAAAATTATTTTTTTATTTTGATTTCAGTTCTACTGAAAAATATTATTTATTCAATCAGGCTCATAAAACACCGCTGAATCGTAATGTTACAGTGTTGAATTAAATGTAAAGTTACCATCGGGTTGAAAAATAAGTTACACCGAGAAGAATACTCAGTAGTTTCTCTTTACCGCTATTTAATGATAGAGTATGTCAATAAAGTACAATTCCATTTTTTACCATTAATATAATCTTGTATTGAGTAATATTTATCAATATTTTTTTGACATGAGCTCTGTTTCTTTTTTATTTAATTCGTGCCGCAGGAAGGATGTATTGACTTTGCGAAGTCGGAAACTAGGTGTTATTCTATATAGTTTATTTTAAAAAGATATAGGTATATTATTTTAAATACTATAATATTTATTATAAACATATCGTAGCAGCTGTAATTATTATCATTAATACCCATTTTATTAAAACCATCCCAAAGGGAATCTAGGGCTCTTTCTTGTCGGAAGCAAAACGTTTTAATAAATGTAGCTGGTCTTCTGGTAACCCATAGGGAACAAGGTCAAGCCTTAGAAATGTCGGGGAAGCTGTATAAACTGATGTATTTCCATAGTATCCATTCGAAGTACCACTTGACAGTCTGCTTGAGTGTCAGGATGGAGCTCTCAGCGGATAAATATTTTCTAAATCCAGCTCTATTTCGCCCTCAGATTAAGTGTAGAGCTATTGTCAATAATGGGGATGATAATAAACCAAGGTTTCGGTCCGGATCGAAACTACGGCTTTACATTGCTATGCAGCCGGAATTATAGTTAGTCATTGAACATAAAAAATTAAGCAATTCTAATAATACTTAACTTATTTAGTATATAAATATATATATTTAATGACATATCATTTCTCTTGACTGAAACTTGGTAACTTTTGTGCATTAAACTACTATCGACCTCCATTGGTTACTAATCGGAAAACGCGTCAAATAATATATTTAAAATAGTAGTTTTTTTATTTGAGTCAGATCTAGTATTTATTTTATTAGGGATTTTGATTTAATATTGGTTGCTTAAACAGAAATGTTTTGGTATCTGAAATGCACGATGTATGGGTATATCTATGTATACGCCGCCTCATGTTTCAGATCGCTAGCAGTTTATTTTTACCGCAAATACCGTGTGCGCGAGCGCAGTCTCACATCGTTTCTCGTCTTTTGTATTTACGAATATAAATGTAATATAATATTATCGTGAAATTTAAGCATTGTTTCTTAAACTTGGATAATCCTATGTATTTTTAAGGTAAGGGTTTTAAAGATTACTCTATTTAAATATAAATATATATTTTTAGGCTATCGGCATTTGTACTGAGTTTTAGAATTATATATTCAGTGATTTGTAGGGCACATAAGCGTGTATTTATACAAAAATATGTAACGTTATTTGATATAATCGATCATTTAATTCATTAAATCTATAAATATACAAATAAAACACAATGTATTTATTATATAAATTTATTATTTGAGCGATCGAAGACTATAAAAAATAAATTAAGTATTACATTTTAAACTAAATTTTATAGAATGTCTCTTTTAGGAATCATGACAGCTCAAGAACCGTGTATAGTGTGCTCAATTCCTACAGAGCATAAATGCTCAAGCTGCCAAGTGGTTCACTATTGTTCAAGGGACCACCAGAAGCAACACTGGAAACAGCACAAATATGAGTGCATTCCTGCCAGAATAAAGCAAGATGCAAAATATGGAAGGTACCTCGAAGCAACAAGGAGTATTAAAGCTGGAGATGTCATAATGAAAGAATCGCCCCTCATAACCGGCCCATCACAGGTTTGTTACACTACAAGTTTGGAAAGTGAAAAATGTTTTTTGTTTTTGTAAATTAGGAGAAATATTGGTAACAAAAATTTTATTAAACATCGTAAACGTTCTTTTTTGTGGTATAGGTAAGCGGACGGGCAAATGGGTCACTTGATGGCCACTTGGTCACCACTGCACAGTACACAATGACATTAGCATTGACAAGTTAACCATTCCTAACTTCGCCAATGCGCCACAAACCTTGGCAATTGAGACGTCATATCCATTGTCCCTGTAATTTCACTGACCTATTCATCTTTTAAGCTGGAACACACCAATATTAGGTATTGCTGATGTAATAGGAACAATGTTAAGTATTATTACAATTTATTGACAATTATGCGTTTGGCTTTGCCTGTGTTATTTTTAGAATTGAATAATGCATATCGTACCATAAAAGTAAAATAAGCTGTGGGTTTATTATAATTAAAATTTTTGGTAAATAAAAAATACTGTTGCGTTTCCTTTGTTTACAAAATATTGAAGACTCGTTTTAATAATGTAATAATATATTGGAGAGCCTTCTTGGCCTTCTCCAGCAGAGATTGGCTGATGCTTGAATGATAAAAAAATTATTAAATATTTTTGTCATGTATTGTTTTGATGACGAGAAAACTGTTAAGCACTGAGTTATAATTTCCGATCCAATTTTGCTTTGAATATTAATCTTAATCAATACGTGTGGTTGTCGTGTCGTTCTGTAGTAGACTGTATGTACAGGTAGCGTAAAACCCTCTGAGAAAACTTTTCCTAGAGGATCTATGACTTTAAATGAATTGTATTTAAGAACGAATACACCAGTAAAATTAGCCAATTTTTTAAACTGTAGTCTCTACTCTTCGTCATAAATGAAAGCAAATAATGAATCATGAGTATTTTGTTTTTTTTTTCAGGTAACTCCACCAGTTTGTTTGGGATGTTATCAATTGTTGGAAGAAGGTTCAATTGTAACTTGCCAGAAGTGTGGCTGGCCTTTTTGTTCGGAAACTTGTACTAGAAACGCAGTACATATACCTGAATGTCACTATACCCAGAAAAGAGGAGAAAAGGTGAATACAGATTAATACGTGTTTTTATGATATTTAAAAGGATGAATTAAATTACAGTTAAATGATGAATGAATTCCATTTCATTTTTTATTTAATAGCTTTTATTCATGGCAACAAAGGACGAAATGTGAATTATAAATGTAAAGAAATGTTTACAATTTCTGATTATAGGTTTCCATATCTACATATGGAATCCCACACCCAAATTACCAATGCATCACCGTCTTGCGGTGCTTGTACCAACGCGATCATGACCAGAAGCTATGGGCTAAGCTTCAGGCACTTGAGTCTCACAACGAAGACCGCAAGGGCACGGAAAAATGGGAAAACGACAGAAAGTTGGTAGCCGAGTTCATTTGGAAGTTCTTTAAATTAGATGGAGTCTTTAACGAGGATGAAATCATGCAGTGCTGTGGAATAGTGCAGGCATGTATTTATTATAACTTTGGATAGAAGTTTAATGTGTTAGTTATTTTTAATGCTATGTAACAAACGTTACTGGTATTACTCATGATAAAAAGAAAAATGTCCTTATGTACACGCGTGTGAAGCTCAAATTCATAATTTAAAAATAGTTTTCAATTGCATGCAAATCATTAACTACAATTAAATAATAATAATCTACTTATGGTAAATTTAATTTCTTCTTAGTTAACCAATTATTTATTAACGATCACAAATTTGTAATAAAAAAACATTTTAAAATAGAGTTAGGTGTGAAGTTATCTATTTCGAACGAATTGAAATTTGATTTGGCAGTTCAGCGAGTATTTTCCTCATGTGGTTATCACGTCAACCCGGCGCACCTGTTATAAAAAATAACTCTCATCTCATAACGCATCACTTTAAATATATGAGGATATTTTTAAAACGATACCTTTACATGCTTGATAATAGTATTCATAAGGGTTAAGTAAATATGTAGATATTATAAACTTAATCATGATAATCATCTTCTTCAAACGTATATTATATCTTCAGAAATATTTATCTAATATATACAATAAAGTGAAATCATTAATTGATTTCAGATCAACGGTCACGAGGTACCTCTCCTGGAGCCAGAGTATGTGGCGGTGTTTGATAAAATATCGATGGTAGAACACAATTGTCGTGCCAACTGCAATAAGAGTTTTACATCGGACGGGAACATTGTAAGACTTCCTTTTCTTTTATTTTTTTATATGATATAATATTTGTATTATCTGGGATATTTTTAATAATAGAACATATTTGGAATGAAACATACAACCTTGGCTTGTTTTACATTTAAAAAAATATGTTTTAATATATATTGTGAAAAAAGCATTATTGAACAAACATAAAAGTATACCTCTATATTATCTCAGTTTTTGGGGTATCTCATCTAATGTTTTATATTTTAAAAAAATATTTTGACTTTTACTTTTTTTCGATTATGTTTAACCACAAGGAGACTTTTGACAAAAATCATATAAGTTACTTGTATATAAAGTACACACATATATGTGAAATAAAACTATCGTGTGAATACGTTAAAATATCGGTATATTTTTTACAGATCCTCTCTGCAGGCGTCAGTATAACACCAGGCTCGCACATATCTGTGTGCTACACAGACCCGCTTTGGGGCACCGAAGCTCGTCGCCACCATCTATCTGATTCTAAGTTCTTTGAGTGTTCTTGTGAGAGGTGCTCTGACGTCACGGAATTTGGAACCATGTTTAGCGCTGTTAAGTGTAAAAAGAAGTAAGATTTCATAAATATTTTATGCTTCTGTAGTCAATTCAAATATTTGTATGAGCAGTTCAGTTTCTACGTTCTTATTCTAAAGAAGAGGTCGGGTGAGTATTACTTAGGCCCTATTGATCTTATTATATGTGAGATCGCTCACGTGAAGAAATTTTTAGTTTTATTGGTAAGTTCGTAGATTATTGACAGCTTGATCTGTTTTGCAGCTCGTTAGTTGTTACTAACTTATTTAATAATATTAGAAATTGCTGGCAAATTATAGCTGAAAGATATAGGAGAAATTTAGTTAGACAATATTTTTATTGAAATCCTCGATAATGAACGTAGGTAAATGTTTACGGAATAATTAATACCATTATGAATAGTTCTGGATTTATTAAAAACATATTAATGTTTAATAAATAATCATACCAATCTGATTATACCTCTGACACTAAACTTTCGTTGACTTTTCAGGGGATGTAAGGGTTACTTACTACCGGATACTTTTGTTCTTCCAATTCTCCATAAGACGAAATCTCCCGATCCAAATACCCGAGGCTTGGATAATAAGTTTTGGAAATGCAACGCTTGCAAAGATGAAGTGTCGGACGCAATCATTCAGCAATTGTTGCAGGACATCGGTAGAGAGTTGAGCGCTATGCCCAAAGGTGATCCGGATGCTTGTGAAAGGTAACATGTAATTCAAATTGTAATGATCATTATTACTTTAATGTTTTTGTTTATTTATAACAGGTAGATAGTCTGGGTAATGGCTGATTTTAAACTATCACTGTCCAAAGTTGTGGGCACTATAAGAAAACTAAATTTCTTACATGAATTACCAATTTTACGAACTAAGATGTTTGACTAAGATATATGACTATATGACTTTCAATTTTAAATCAATAGGCTCTTCAAAATATCTGAATCAACTCTTCTGACATTTTATTTATATACCCATAAAGAAAATGGTATTATTTTTGAGATTAAACAATGTGTCCTAAGATTATAAAATAATAAGCGGAACATTAAAATGCAGCATCAAAAGCATATAAAAAGATGGAAAAGTCTTTGTGTTAATGAATACGCCAAAATTACTTTATCGGTTTTTTGTTTGTTGACAGATTCATCAGCCATTGCTGTAACTATTTGCACCCTACACATTACTACATGACGGACATAAGCCTTGCGCTGGCGCAGATGATCGGTCAGCAGGACCAACTGGGCTTGGCGGGTATCACTGATGACCGGTTGCTGTTAAAGACACAGTTGTCCCGGAAAATTACGGATTTGTTAGAAATCTTAGCACCAGGTACTTTGAGCTTGTATGTGTTTAAAGTGTTTTATGGATGCATTTGTATGATGGTATAGGAATTTAATGTGCAATATTACCTTAACAAATGTTAAGTATATATAATTTGACAGATGGTCCAATTCTATTATTATTATTCACTTATTTAAATATTTAATAAAAACGTTATTTTAACAGAGTTATTCAGCATAGACGATACAAAGTCTTCTTCGAAGTCTTCAAATGGCGTACTTTCTTTATAAAATGTACTATAAATTTAATACTAATCAATAACAATATGATTGAAACTTTAGACATAAACAATTTTAGTGCTATTAATTAAAAAATTTGATAAACAATGCCGAATGAATAATGATACAGAGATAGGTCATTGGATAGAACATAATATGGATCTTGTTCGTTAAGATCCGGTCAAATTCTCACGAGCTTTATTTTTTATAGGCTTATAATTAAAATTTCTTTTAATTTTTTAAATTCGTATGCTACGCTTGAAATCTGACACGCTTATAATTATTTTACAGCTGAAACACGCCTGCGCGGGTCGTTGCTGTTTGAATTGCACGCTGCCATCGCAGAGACGGGTCGCAGGAAATCTCTAACCGAAGGACCGATGGTCATGTTAGGATATATAACGGTAATTCTAATTGAATATGTTTTAGATTTTAAAAAAGTAATAAAATTTCTTTCGATAAATCTTCTTAAATAAGAATTGCGAGAAACAAAATTTAATTAGACAAATTCTTTACTATTTCTGTCATTTATTTTGTCGAAAATCGAAAATTTATTGACCTCTGACTTACTTGCTAGCCCGTCTGGATAGGTACCACCAGCTCATCAGATATTAATGATATAATCAAGAGCTCGTATTGTTTTGTTACGGTTTGAAAGGCGAGTTATCCAATGTAACAGTGCAATGCAAAAGGGGCATAACTTAGGGGCTTAGAACACGTGAATTTAGATTCAAGAAGAAAATTTTTGATCTATCCATAAACTACCTCGTTGGCATAGTGGCCAGTTTATAAAACTGCTAAAGCAGATGTCCTTTGTTCAAATCCTGGGTTTAGCCAATATTTATAGTTTTTTAAATTAACATGGTTATTTTTATTACTAACAGTATTTAAAACGGGATATTTACCATGTTTTTTATTTTTATTTGTTCACGAGCCTCGTGAACAAGACATTCGTAGATAATGTCGAAATATCGAGCTCCAACAAATAAAAATAAAAAAATATGGTAAATATCCCGTTTTAAATACTGTTAGTAATATTTATAGTTGTTTTGTTAGACATTCATAATTCTCAAATTCTTCTTTAATTGATAACAGCTAATCCTGATTCTTTATCTCATCAAATACCTTAAAATAGCAATAAAATATTAAAAAAAATTAATGTATCTTATATATAATCTATTTTATATATACTCCAGGAATCACGAAAGATACTTCAGGAGTCAGCAGAACTTTTGGCCCACGAGCCGCCGGAGCTGCCAGAAGGTCGCCTCGGTCGCCAGGCGAAAATCAATCTGTTGCAAATGGATGAGCTCATCAAGAATCTTTCAGCAGCCCTCCCTTCGCCATTGTAGTGAAATAAACTACTTCGTTTATAAAGTTGTTTTATTTTAAATAGAAAATAAGCAATTTCTTGTTCTGCTAGATTTGACTCGATATAGTACTTTCGATATTATTCAGTTAATATCAGTTACTGTTTATCCAATTTGACAACCATCGGCGTTACATGAATATTATATGAGTAAATGGGAAAGTAACTCCGCCTGTCTGACTGTTTGTTACTCTTTTACGGCCAAACGATTGAATCGAATTTGATTAAATTTATGAAGCAAGATTGAAACCATAAGAAAAAGATAGCCTACTGTTTTAACTAACCTAACCTAATACCTGATGACCAACCCCAAAAACGTGAGCATAGCTGCTGTAGCCGACAACTAGGAGTATATATATATAATTTCACGCTATGACTTTAAGCAGAAGATTAATGACTACAAACATCAACAGCTCCTCGATATTAAATTTTATTAAACCCTGCATAGAAAGAGCGACGGGAACATAGTTGAGAAAATCATCTTTGATATAGTGCTTAAGTTTTAAAGGAAATGCATCGATTAATTATGTTGTTATTGCACGATAACTTCAAAACAACATAATAAAACGCGTCCTTAATTCTTAACAAATATACCTACGTTGGAACTTGTTTTTGTTTATGACGAGACGAGACGAGAGATAAATTCTATAGTTTCCATAAGCTTCTAGTAAAAATGCATCAGATTGTTTTGAAAACGCAGATTCTCTTAAATGACTGAAGAATCAAATATTGGTAAATGATTTGAATATAAGTAGGAAATATATTTATAAAATTTAGTGCTTATTTTATTCATATATGAATTTATCACCATACAGAGAATAAATTAAAAAAAAAAAGTTATGTATCGGTTGGAAAGAAGTTGCTTTTGCTTTATGTTATGTATTAAAAAACATATACAATGAAATAACTTAATAGACAAGAAGTAAAATTGTTATTAAAATCTCTTGTGAATTAAAACAATAACAAATTATTTTATATAAAACGGTATAAAACAGAAAGAGACAGAGATAAAGAGAAAGAGAGGAAAGGATCGCCTGGTGGGGATATAACGTGAAGATTTCTACCAGTTCGCTCTGAAAATAATTTCGTTCCAAAAATATATAATTGTTTAAATTTAACTTTTTTAATTCTATGACTTTAAAATTTAAATACCCTGCAGTCAAATCTTAGTAATGGATGTTTTATTACTATAACAATTATATAATTTATAAGTTTTATGTAACTTATGTAACCGTTCAGAATAAACAAAAATGTTCAAGAGTTCATAAATAACAATTAAATATTGTAGATTACAAAAAATAAAACACAAAAAGCAGCTTATAAGTCAACAATTATTAAATGATAATGAAATGATAATGAATTGTTTCAATTAAGACTTTTATATTAGTTGTTATTTCACGCTAATTATTACGGATTAGTTATAAACATTGTTTAGCGGGTGTATAGATAAACAATAACCTATCTCTTTTTATCATCAAAGATTTGCCATTCGAAAGAAAAGTACAGCATTGTTTTAGAATCACTCCCTTAGCACCGTTTAAAGCATAATATTAAGTATTGTATCAAAAATAATTGTATTCAAAAACATACGGTAAAATTAAAAAAAAAACACAATGATTTTGATATTAACAAAAACATGACCTATTTAATAGTTTTTTATAATATCTGTACCTATGTCTGTATCTGTACGTCTGTTTCGTACTACAGGCTACTGAAATTTATGTCAGAATTTGTTATCGTTAAGACTTTGGGGGTATTGTACATATGGGCGAATGCTTACATTACAAGATAACGTATAATTTACTTATCAAAAATTTGCGTTGCTTGCGGGCGTTTGCTTTTTTTAAACATTGAAACATCGTGTATCGAAGCTTAGTAAAGGAACTGGTCGAATGGTCTGATTCTGAGAATCAGTTCTGGCCCAATTACAACATGCCCTCACTTGTCAATTCTTGTCTCGTAATACAACTGGTTTGAGGCTTTAAGGATTCGGGGCCGTATATCCGCACTATCTTTAATTACTGATGGTATCTTTTTTATCGGATGGAAGCGTTCATTTTAAGTAAATATTAAATTAAAAGATACTAGCTTCCCGTTACCATTATACAAAGGTTATATAAATATGGTAATATACTTAAGTCGAATATTATAAACCTTATAATCAGTACTGTTAGCTATTTTCTATATTAGTTCTATAAAGCGTGATTTGTTCCAAAATGCTTGTATTTTCAGACAGTGGATTCAGACAGTAAGTCACACCCGAGAAGTATGGCATTACGCTACCGCCTACTTCTCTTTTTTCGACTGTCTACTGTTTTTGTGGAACAAATCGTTCGACACTCGTTATTTATCCGACGCGTTCGATTAACGCCCACGCGATTGGGCCGCCGGTGCGAGCGCTATGACCATCATTTTCCTTTTTGCCTTTACGTAATTAGACGCCCGAAGAACCGCCATACTGGTACAAATGACCTAATATTTTGTGTCATCATCTCCCGGTCTAAAAGTAATTATTAATATGCTTATCAAATCGCAAAAATAATGAGTAAGTCAAGGATAAAGACTATCATGGAAAAGGTTTTATGAACTAGAAGGTGAAGCGGAAGTATGTTGTTACTTCTTTGTAATCTTCAGATTATCAGCGTTTCTAGTGTAACTAGCAAATTTTAGCTGTTTGATAAAAATAAACTATATGAGCTCTCGACATATCAGTTTTCTCTTACATATATAAATAACCATGATGAATAAAATCATTAAATTATGTTTTAAATCAATATTTGCAGTTGATATTGTAATCGTAATAAGTGTAAATCTAAATGTCTATCAAAATACTTTTATTCAGAAATAAAATTACAAGAACGTAATTAATTGCGTCATTGCACTCGTCACGATCGTTTTATTTACATTTTTAAAGGGTTTTCTCCGGAGTTAAATTTAAAAAATATCAATAAATATGTTGTCTTAGCGTAACGTCAAAACTTATGTTAAATGTAATAATAGGTGATAAAAAAAAATGTGCAGTAACGTCATAACCGAACAAGCATCTCACGCCGCAGAATGAAAAGATTTCCAAATCACGACGTTATGTTACCGCTCTATCGTAATGAAATTATCACATGTAAATACGAGACCGACCAATGGCGCGTTCAGGTTTAAATGAAATTACAGTCTAGAGGCAGATCAGAAGTAGACCTCACGCGACGACGCGTGCGAATTATTATTAAACATAAAAAATGGGTTAAGTTAATGTATACCATGTTTACACAGTAAGAGACGCTCAAGGATCCTTTTATTATTGTAAATAAATAGTGATGTTATAGTTTTCATAGCAGAGAAATGTTGGTGCAGTTTTAATTTTGACAAGATTTTGACTTGAGGTTAGTTGGAAAACTTTGGAGTTTTTGTGTTTATTTTACGATGGTTGTTGGTCATTGATCATACACTTCAAGAAATTGAAACAATACTTAAACCAAACAATGTGTTCCCAGTTATGGGATATAATGTATCAATTGTGCCTATAATTACACTTGTTCATACTCCCTTCAAACTGGAATACAGCAATATATAATATTTATATCTTAAATATCATAGGTAGTAGTCACGCGAGGTTTTAAAAAAAACGACGTAAATTAAATTAACTATAAAAAATACATAAGTTATGTGAAGTTTTCACTACAATATATTGAAATTGGCACATCATCGCCATTGCCGAGTTCCTTTTTATCGTTTTTAATTTTTGATAATTCTCTTTAGATTCGTTGCATTCCACTTGATTCAATTAATTTTATAGAAAATATGAAGGTAATGTATATACGATAATTGAAAACTATGTAACTATTCATTGAGACGGATCTAAGCAATCCGAGATTGAATGTTGTATCTCTGTTTTTTGATAACCATATTCAAGTTTTAGTCAACCACACCATTGTTTGGGGTGTTGTTCGTTTATATGTTAATTTATTATGCTACCCTCCACCGAAATAATAGAGTGCGAATATATCTCCTGGCCGATATTGTCTACCGATATGTGGCCACCCGTGAAATTCAGTTAAAGGAAATTTATGATATGAGATAAAAGAACACATAATACAATTTTGTGGCAAACATTTGCAAAATTGAAGATGAATGATGTACCAAAACTAAAAGTTTGTTTATATATTTGCTGACAACATCACCATATAAGAATATTATATCATATCAATACGTATTTGTCGTTTATACACCAGTCTTCTATAATAGCGATGTTGTTTTATGTTGAACAGCTAAATTACGATATTCCTTTTGAAATCTGAAAAAATATAAATCTGCGGTAACTTTCAGAATTTACATGTTTATATAAATAGTTATTAGGAATCATTAATATTAATTATTTAAAGAAACCTGCTCAAATAAAACTTCTAAAACAAAAATGAGTACATGAAATATTTTGTTAGCAGCATTTTATACATTAAATAGCATAAAAATCCAATTTTACAGGCGAATAATGTACCAGTTCTCTTATGAGCAGTGACGGCCCTAAGTTGTTTTAATAAATGAAATGGCCGTTATTTTTTCGATATTTAATGGATTCAATCATTCGAGGTAATAAGATTAAACATCACAAATGTTTCCATAATATTTGTATATATAATTACATCCATAAATATAATTCATGAGACATTAATAGAAGCCATAATTTATGGTTAACCACATGAGTTGAGTATCACAAACCCGTATTGGAAAAGCGTGGTGCAACAAACCCCGAAAACTTCTCCTCAATGGGATATTAGGCCTTATTCCAGCACTGAGATACGATACAGAGCGTTATTTTACTTTTATATTCCCTACAACGCAACAGGATAAATGTAAATACCTAAAGGTGACTGATGTTCTTGTCTGCTTATAGCTATTATATCATAAAATGTGTTAGTCTTGTGGCTAGAATTAATGTTTATTAATGGATTTAATTTTTTCATCAACGAATTCGCTGTAGTCAGTTACAATCCCAAATAGGAAATGTTACACTTCCGTTACTTGCAAAGTACGTTAAGCCAATCCTGCGATGGATATAATGTGCTTACATTGACAAACTATGGCTAAAACCTAGTGTTCTAGGAGGTTGCTAGTTAGATTGAGAGGAATTTCGACGACGTTAAAAAATATTATAATAAATAACAAATTTCATATAATATAGTGACATCATTGGAGTGTCGAATAATTGTTGTAAAGACGTAAATAAATTTTCAGCTATTTGGATACCAATTGATAACAAATTATTTGTCTTAGTGCTTAACACATAGACACGACACACTGTACGGACTAACGTTAAACGTGTTCTGAATGTTATGATTGCCTTTTTGTTATTAATCGATTACATAAGCGGTAAAACCAAAAAAAAACATGTTCAATTTATATATTTTAACTAGCGACCCGCCCCGGCTTCGCAAAGGTACAATGCTGGTACTAAATATACTACAGAATGTCTTAAAACGTTTACAGTTTATCAGTCATTAGACAATACAAACCGCTATGTGCCTGCTATTTAAATCTGGAATATCTTCGAAAATATTCATTTAAATTACATGCTGTAAGGGGCCATATTGATCTATATGAAATTCACAATGTATTTAAGGTACTTTATTAGATAAGGATTGATGCTGTATTGCTTAAAATTGTTTCGCAAATAGGCCATTATTTCTCGTAAAACGTAAAAGATAAAAACTTGTTTTGTGGGTTATCCCTAAAAGATAGAAATATACCATCCAGGACTTTTTTGTAGGCCCTTTTAAGATGTACAATACAGTAGTACATTATTTTGATCTATCTTGTTTTTATTTACGACATCACTTGAAAAACCTTTAAAACTATAAGTATACTACTATACTGTACTTATCTATTTATTAAAAATACCGCATTAAAATCCGTTGTGTAATTTTAAAGATGTAAGCATACATAGGGACAGTGGTAAGCGACTTTATTTTATGCAATGTAATGATGATATGTTTGAAAATATTTATGTAAAATCTTTTATTTCAGTTATTTGTAAGTCAATTAATTCGTGTCAAACGATCCAGCCATAAGATTTTATAATCATAAAAATGCATATAAATAACTTACATGCAAGATTATCTCTTTCTTTGAAATATATTTTAAAGTTGTATAGGCTTAAGGAGATAGATACAACGGCATTCTATTGGTTATCTTTTTTCAACCAAAATTTAACTGGTCATATGCTCCCTGCTGGCTTGGCAAAGACATCAGCAATGCGCTACCACCCTTGGAAACTGCGATGTTGAGTCCCTTGTACCGGTGGTTACACTGGCCCACACATACTTTATAACGGTACACACCAATACTAAGCTTTACTGCTTGGGGTAGAATTTTTGATGAGTGGATAGTATCAATCTAGAAAGAAATTAATTAAAATTAAAACCTCGACAGTTGTATATTATGATAATCAATTCTGTTTTATATAAGTACAAGTAAAAAAGAGATAGCCATATTTTTATTTCTGTCAAATATTATTTTAGTTTTGACAAGGCCGCATTTGGTAATCACTCTAATTCTTATTTTTGATGTTTAAATTTGCATCTTATTCTATTTATATCAAATATATTATTTTTTGTGTAACGCCTTAATCATTTCGCAAGTGTACGGGCACGATTATAAGTGTTAAATACTATCAAACCAGTGTAGATCGGTCCTTAGAAGATCGAACTGGTTCTGCTGAACACAGGATGTGTGTGTGGCAAGTTCGATCTTTTATAATATCATACTCAATTATAAAAGTATTTCCATTACACTTTTCTCTGTAAACCACATGATCTTCTTGAAATAGTTTTTTTTTTTTAAACCAATATAATAATTATTTTATTTTTCTTTTCCAGATTATCTTGCGCGAGCTGTCAAGAGATGTGGTTAGGTCGTACTCTATGGCTGTTGTTATGTTACGTCCAATATACTAAGTGCAACGTCCTAGAAGAGTACGAGGAGATTTCGCGTAATATTCTCTACCCTCCAGAAGATATAATAGCTAATGCCCTACCTATAGAAGTTGGAAAGGACCGATCATCCGGGTGCATCTGTAGGAGCACCAAGAACCGTAAAGTTATAGTGTGTTTTGGGAACTACGAATGCAAGAAATTCCCGAAGGTAAATAATTTTATGTCATTATCTGGTCCTATAATATAAGGAGTTAGTTTTTCTGCCCCGATATATTCTTTATTAAGAAGGTTAAAAAAGAAATGTATAATGTCTATGAATCCTCTTTTAAGCAGGTGATTTGAAGTTTTTCTAAACCCTTGAGCCAGTACGGTACGGGTTGGTAAATAAAATATACTGTATATTTTTTAGACGTTATCATTGCCTTTTTGTTATTTATCTCTGCAAATAATTCAAATTTTATCATAATTTCATGCAATAACTTGTCTGACCCAAAATATTTCACACAAGATAATAGGTGTAATGGAAAATTCTGAACAATCTTGATCCTTGTTGTGATAATAAAATCTTTTATTACTTAATGTAATTACTTTCGCTTTCATGCGTTTACTGTGTGCATTTTGTGCAAACATTTTCAAATCTTGAGATCTGTTAGACAAACTTTAATTATACAATAAATTTCGGTATCGTAAGATGGATACGATCTGACATATTTAATGCGTCACCGCATATTATGGGCTACGATTGTTATGTTCCTTTGGGATTTCATTTTTTTATTAGTATTATTTCGTAGGTGATAGGTATTAGTGAAAAAAAAAATCATATTATAGGTTATAAAACGGGTATAGAACCAAATGGACATGCTCTGCGTTCTGACATTCAAGTAAGAAGGGATTTCCAATGTCAAGTCATTTATTACCTCGACTGTTGATCTACTAAATTAACAAAACTGTCCGTAACTGCTCAATGATTATTATTATATTATTATTAGTTATTTCATTTTTATTTCCGAATCTTCCAAGTCCGAATTCGATCCACCAGAAGATGATATATAACGTTAGTGAATTTGGTATTATAATAATATCATAGTTGTTTTAACCTCAAGTGTGGTAGATTTTTGACTATCAATAAGCAAGTGTAAACAATTCTAGACTTGAAAGTTTAGAAATATGACGTAACTATAACGTAAATTTACCCCATATTAATCCACAATGGAATGCCTCGAATTCACAATTTAAAATTCTTTTCTTATCACACAATGGCTAGTAGTAACTTCGTGAATCTAATGTTATCTTAGTTATAGAGAGACGTAATTATCATCATACAAACATATTGCGTCAGATATTATTAATCAACTACGCGTGTTTTCAGATCGCTGAACATAAATCTATTGGGTGACTTTTAGTTCTTATTGTATATACACTTATGTTAAGTTTTCCATAATTATTCAAGTTACTAACTATAGTTTAAGCATACCTTGGTAAAAATTATAGCCTAGAAAATTCACTTTTTGATATAACAATTAATAGTTGTACTAATATTAGATAAGTTTTGTTTATTTGTCTTACCGCGTTTACGTAGTATTGATGCGGGACTTCGCATTACGATGGGTAAATATAGTGGGGCTTTGTGCGGGCCCATTTGGGTGGCCACCATACTTATATATCTGAATACCGCTCAGTGTCATCACAGGCACTGGATTTATGACATCTCAAGGAGTGGTCTATGCTTTTTGCAAGGCAATATTTGTCGTCTCGTCTGGACGACAAATTGTAAAATATTTCGATTTTCTGAACAGTCGTAATTTTATACGTCCATAGCGTGTTCAAGACAGTTTTTCATCAGTCCGAAAACTGATAAAGCAATATAAAAATGAATGGAAGATTTAGGCTAATCATAGCTAATATACAGATAAAATCTACAATACTATTAAATTTATATACCCAAAAATATAGTTAAAATTGGAAAGAAGGAACGACAAAATTAGCTCGAATAAATAATCATATCTTATCTTGTTTATATAGCGTGTTAAAATTACTTTAAATGTATTAATGTACATTTGTACCATGATTAATTCATGTTTTTATTTTCAGGTAAACAGACAAAGCGAAATGCTTGTTGTCAGGACCACAGTTTTACCAGAAGTTCGCGTCGGTGAGTTAGATTCACTCTACTACTTGAAGGCTTTAAAAATTGAAGCGAATCATCAATTGAAGTATTTACAGCCAGGATTATTTCGTAATCTAACGACATTACACCAACTCTCTATATCATACAACACCGCGCTTCACGTGATACTTGAAGGCACGTTTGATGGTCTGAAAAGCCTTCGAGATTTAATCTTAGTGAATAATGGCTTCTCGAATATACTACGCGTAACTCCTGCTTTCCAACCTACGAAATTACCGTCACTACGTAAGTTGGATTTATCGGAAAACTCCTTTGAAATGATTCCAGAAAATGCATTTCAATCTATGCGTGGTTCTCCTTTGAGAAGACTCGATATTAATTTATGTCGCCTTGATTTCATACACCCTGATAGTTTTCTACACTTAGAGATGCTTCAAGAATTAAGTATAGGTGAGAATGATTTAAACTCCTCAATAATAGGAGATTTTCTAATGAGCTTAAAGAAAAATAACAGAAACCTCACCCATCTCGATTTGAATAGTATGGGCTTTCGAAAACACCCGCCAAGACATTTAATGGAGATTATTGCGAACACAACAGTTGAAAGATTAACTTTGTCTAATAATCAATTTGAAATTATATCTGACGATACATTTCCAACTATGACAAATATAAAGGTTTTAGAATTGCGGGGTGTTAGCGCTTTATCTATTGGGCCAAATGCTTTCGAACCCAAAAAATTTCCGGATCTCCGAATTCTCTTATTAAGTGGAAATAATTTACCCGGAATACATTGGAAGCATATATCGAATCAACAACTCGTCCTTTTAGATTTATCTCTAAACAAAGGTACAACTTCAAATCCTATGTACTTTGAAATCGACAGAGGAGCGTTTTTAGACTGTCGAGAATTGCGAGTCCTTAATCTAGCCTTTAACAGGATGAAATCAATATTTGACTATACATTCATTGGATTACAAAAATTGAAGATGTTGAATCTAGAAAATGGTACAATATTTCACATCGGCGACGGAACATTTAAGCCTATGAGACATTTAGAGATACTTAATTTAGCCAATAATCCTTTAACTGCGAATGAGAATCTAACGAGTGCAATGTTTGAAGGTTTAAATGAATTGAAAATATTAATATTAAAGAATTGTGGTATAAAACATTTTTACAATGAGGACAATGTGTTCAAAATGATGCCAAACCTCACACATCTAACACTAAGGAACAACGAATTATATTATATCTCTCCTGAATTATTGAAACCATTAAAAAATTTACAAGTGTTAGATTTGAGTGAAAATCTTTTAATATCTTGGTGGAAACCTTTATTCTTGGTTTCAGGATTGAAACCTCATAGCTTATATTTAACTGATAATAAAATTTCTCATTTCACTCTGGCCATGATTCAGGATATGAATTTACTATTCGAAAATAAAGGAAATTTTACAATCGAAATAGACTTAATGGATAACGTGTTCATATGTGACTGTGCTTCTATGTATAAATCCTACGCCTGGTTACAAGTAAATGGGTCTGCAGCGTTGAAAGAGTACTTTAGACAGTCTAATTTCCTATGCAGCAGTCCAGATGTATGGGAAGATAGGAGAGTGGCGGACTATTTCTCGTCCATTAAAAATATGCGTTGCTTGATGTACGAGAAAATTTCGAATATGATGTTGTTAGTTTGGACTGCTCCATCAATAGTAACTCTTATATTTTTAGCTTTAATAGTAGCATTTGTATATAAATATAAATTGTACATAACATATTGGTTATTTTTAGCAAAACTAGCGTTAGGAAGAAAGTTTCTGAAACAGTCTAAAGCCGAAGGCTTACAGGTGATTTGTCCTAAGTACGATGCTTTCGTATCGTACTGTAGTGAAGACAGAGAGTTTGTTTCAGAAATGGTGAATCAATTAGAACGCTGTCCACCTTGCTTGAAGCTATGTATTTACGAAAGAGATTTTGAAATAGGTTCGTTCATCTCTGAAGCAATATTAGGTAGTATAAAAGAAAGTAGATATATAATTTTAATTATTAGTAATAATTTTGCAAAATCTCAATGGTGTCGATGGGAAACTCAGCTGGCTGAGTATCATAGGTTGTTTCTTGAGGACGGCACTACGTACGATCCATTAGTGCTAATAAGAATAGGCAACGTTGAGAGCAAATATTTAACAACGACGTTAAAGTTCTTACTGAAGACCAAGATATATTTGTCATGGGACGAGCGGCGATCGGACGAATTTTGGATGAAACTAAGAAGTGTAATCGTCAAAAATTGATGTTTTTTTTATAATAAAATGTTTTATAAAATGACTTATTTATTATAAAAACCTATATAAATTGAGCCCCATAAATATATGTATTTAGTTATATTGATTTAAAATGTTGTTATATTCAAATATAGCACAAAAAATGTTCATGCATTTTTATCTGTAGGTAATGTGGAATAGTTTTTAGCCAACAGAAGCACTCAAAGATTTTTGTGTGTAGGCACGCTCTGTAACAAATCGGTTTAGTATTTGATATATAAGGTGTCGTGTCGTATTTGTTTTAATTATTAGAATTATATTAGATATATTTGAAAAGTCAATAAAATGAACACGGTGGCTGTAAGCCGACACATCAAAAGCGCAAAAAAATAAATTAAAATATATCACGTGAAGTATAAAAAATTAAAATAATTTAAAGACCATTCTAAAAATATACATCTCTTGTAAAATTGAACCGACCTTAGTAAGAACATTTGAGTCGAACATTTACGGGCAAACTTAAATAGTTTAAGATAAAAATTATTTCTACTTTTACTTACACTGGCTCAGTTATCTTTTAAACGAGAAAACAAATAATATAATAAAGGATAATTTTTTAAAAAAAAAGTCGAATAGTAACTTAACATGAGGTAAGTCATATTAAACTCTTATATTCACTTGTATGAATGTACTCCGGCCTGTATGTATGTACCTACGTAAACAGCGTGGGGTTTTCCTAATACAAAACTAATATTGTATTGTTTAACGCAATATAAATTCTATTTTATAACGGTTTTAATGTAAATAAGCAAGCAGTGTACTTAGTGTTTATAATTAACTTAGGAGAAATTAACATCGATGTATGAAAAACGTACTCTAACTTCAAATGATAAAAACAATGTCTGTTATTGCTGTTTATTTAAAAACATGTTATCTGGCGATGAAAATATTTAAATGACAATTTTTAATGTACTTATAAATAATCTTATTTGTTACATAAATAATTTAATAGGGAAAGGTTTACCATTCTTACAAGCAGTGATAGAGCAACCGATTAATGTGTTTTTTTAGATACAGTTTATATACTAGTGTAATACTTTTAATTGAGACTTCTTTAAAATGATTTGTAACTTAAATATTTCTATAGTTGTGTTAAGTTAAATCAATGTTAACACGCTCCATTGCTAATTTATTTAGCGTTTATTTCAATTTTACACATAAAGGCTTACTTACACGATGAAATTTTCATCGTTACATAGTATAAAATAAAGTCGGTTAACGCTGTCTGTCCCTGTGTAAACTTATCTTTAAAATTACACAACTGATTTTGATGCGGTTTTTTTAATAGATATATTGGCTCAAGAGGAAGGTTTAAATGCACCATATAGTAGAGAAAAACTGATCATTTTAGAGTTTTTAAAAGTGATTTCGTAAATAACCACATTTTTTGTGCTTAGATTGCAAACGCTGGTAACCCTGCGAGGTAAATCATAGTAGACTACAGTATTGTACACCTTAGTAAGGTCTTCAAAAAAGGTATATGTTTTATTTTCGAAGCGATTTTAAGCAATACAGAATTGATTCTTATCCAATTAAGTACCTTAAATATATTGTGCATTGAGATATAGATCATATGGACTTTTACATGCAGGAACATTTGTATAATCTAACGACTGAAGAACTGTGAACTCTGTAAGACATTCTGTAGTATATTTAGTATCAGCATTGCACCCGTGCGAAGCCGGGGGGGTCGCTAGTATATTATAATAATGATATAAAAATACCGTCGTAACTTAGCATTAATAATATTATAAAAGTCTCGTGAACAAGACATTCGTAGATAATGTCGAAATATCGAGCTCCACCAAATAAAAATAAAAAACATGGTAAATAAAATAAATACTTATATTAATAATATTTGTTTGAGTTTTGTACTTCTGATGAAAAACAATACCCGATGGTATCTCAATCTCACTGTCTTGTTTGTCTGTCTGACACAAGCTGTTCCGTATCAACTGGATAATATTTGTAACTTGTTTACTTATATGGAGTTGACTCATGAAAAAATAAACGAAATTTAATTTCGAAGACACCAATTAGAAAGTTGAAAATACCTATAATATATCTCGTTATAAGAAATACAAATATAAAGAATATATACATAGCCAAATAATGAACCAACATTATTATCTCCAATTAAGAAAATAGGACGGTTTTATTTTTATTTTTTGAATTAACATCTTTATAAAACTGTATATCTCAAGAAATGATTAGATACTTAAACGCAACAACCAATTCTTTTTTGTAAATGTTTTGTACGGTCCCAAATAAAAGTGTTCTTTCTTTCTTTCTTTTCTTTCTTTCTTTCAATTTTATTGTAAACGTTGCTCTGAAAATTAAGTTATTTATAAAACGATATTCTCGATACAGTGAAATAGAATTCCCTCGTACCAGTTTGTTACTTCGTTATACATATAAAGAAT
This sequence comes from Vanessa atalanta, assembly GCF_905147765.1. NCBI lineage: Eukaryota > Metazoa > Arthropoda > Insecta > Lepidoptera > Nymphalidae > Vanessa > Vanessa atalanta. The sequence continues at coordinate 11,267,597 of NC_061886.1, read as the reverse complement.
GCCTTCAACGTGTCACGACCAGGAACATTTAAATGAAAGGCCTGTCGGGCCATTATCCTAACTTGTCAAAGCAGTCCGTTTGTGTCACGCATTTATATACAAATGTGACCTAAAACTTTTGACACTGGACTTCAACTGAAGGACAATTATGGTATTTTATGCAAATTAAAAGCTATTAAATAATATTCTATCGGTTTTAGCTGGTTAACTCGAGCTAGATTTTTTATATAGATATGTTTTTTATTTATTTATATGTACGGTACGTCACTAGTCAAACGTCATAGTTAAAGTCAATTCAATATAGAAGCATCATAATTATTTATTGATTGCCCAGATAAAAGATCAACCAACGGTTCGTAAAGAAAGATCTCGAGACTTGAGAAGTACCAGAGATAGAAACTCAGCGGTAATTCTTTTTTAAATTCACCTGTTAGTAGGTACGTAAGTCTAAATTTTCGTTTTGAATTTTACACCGTCAATTGAATTGAGTTTTGCGCACTGTTTTAGTCCTTGTTATAATAAAATCTAGAATACCAATTATTTGCTAGTTTATGGACCAAACAAGGCTTGTTTTTAAAAAGTTTTATTAAATTATAAATTATCTTGATTACTATTTCTTGATTAAAAAAATGATAATTTAGAGATTTCAAATTACCTACAATCAGCTGAGTAAAATTTTTCCTAATTTATTCACCACAAATAATGGTCGAATTACCAAAATAGTTGTAACAAACTAAGTACTACCGAAATTCAGTTTTCAAAACAATGTTTTTTAGAAAAAAGGGTTTAAAAAATACGCAATTTTCGTCTTGTTCGATCAACGGAATCATCTAAGCTTATCATATAATCGGTATTACTAGTAAATGCCAATAATAAAAAACGGATAAAATTCTGAAAGCTAATCAAAGGTAATCAAGGTATTATTGCAAAGTAATATTAAATGCAGAAACTTGTCGAGTGAAAATATGTGAAAGTAGCTTAATATCGAATCTTTCCAACGTTTCATTACTTCGAAACGATTTACAAGATCTTTAGTGATTGTACTTTCTGTTTCGCTAGAACTTTAGACAATATGTTTTACTTACTTTGGAAGACAGGTGAAGTATGTGGTTGACTTGATGGTAACGCTTTGCGCAAGTCCGTCTGGGTAGGTACCACCAATACTTAGTACTGTTATATCCCGGTTTGAATGGTAAGTGAGCCAGTGTTACTACAGGCACTAAGGATATAACATCTTAGCACTTACCGTCAGGGGCGTATCGAATGTGATAAATAGGTAATATTAACAATAAAATATCACGCGTTCCAACCACTGGGCTGAGATGGCCCAGTGGATAGAACGCGTGCATTTTAACCGATGATTCGGGTTCAAACCCAGGCAGGCACCACTGAATTTTCATGTGCTTAATTTGTGTTTATAATTCATCTCGTGCTTAGCGGTGAAGGAAAACATCGTGAGGAAATCTGCATGTGTCTAATTTCAACGAAATTCTGCCACATGTGTATTCCGCCAACCTGCTATGGAGCAGCGTGGTGGAATATGCTCCAAACCTTCTCCTCGAAGGGAGAGGAGGCCTTTAGCCCAGCAGTGGGAAAATTTACAGGCTGCTAATGCTGTCTTATTGTGGATACAGTTTTTTAATTACCGGTCACAAGATTAAGCTGTAACTTTACCAAAAGTAATGACCACATTTTGTGTTTTTTTTTGGTAAATAATTAATATACTGTGTTATAAATAAATCTAGCTTGCGTAAGGTACTAATGCTTATTATTATTATTACTTATTTATAGATTTTATTAATAAGTGAGTCTTCTATAAAATGTTTAGGTGTATATAAAGTTGTCCAGCGGTTAGGTTAAGACATGATTCTAAGCCATTACTAAATTACCATTATCTCAATTTGTACTCAAGTCAGCTCGTGCTCGTTCAGGACAAAATGGGAAGGATAACCTCTAATGAGTATCACGTGTCAGCCAATCCGCGTTAACGCAGAAGAAGCGTGGCTGGAAAATCCAAACTTTCAGAGAGCAGGCCAATGCTCAGCATGAGACATTTGTCGGCTGTTATTTTTAGAGTTCCGACGTTCTAAAAGAAAAATGGCACCCTTATAAGATTAATTCGCTGTCCGTTTTTCTCAGGTACACGTACATGGAGAAGCATAGTTGAAATTAATACCAATTACTGAGGTCTGCAGTCCTTTGGAACTGTGAAAATTTACACTAAAAATCTCATCAAAAGATAAGGCGATTTATATCGCATTTCCCCTTATTCCGCAAAAGGAATTTAAATCTACTTGGTGGTAGGGCTTTGTGCAAGATCATCTGGGTAGCTACCACTCATCAGATACTCTACCGAAAAACAGCGGTAAGTATTCAGTTTTGTTGTGTTCCGACTTGAAGAGTGAGTTAGCCAGTGTAACTACGGGCGCAAGGGACGTAATATCTTATTTCCCAAGGTTGGTGACGTATTGGTGATATAAGGAATGGTTAATATTTCTTGCCATTGTCTATGGGTGGTGGTGACCACTTACCATCAGTAGGGCCATTTGCTCGTTCGCCTACTAATATCATAAAAAAAAACCTATATAATACTTTCTGTTGACATAGAATCATGAAATTTGCCTAGAAGCAATATCATCAGAAGATATTTCTACATATCCAAAAAGGAAAAAAGCCGACAACCATAAATTTGTTGTAGTATCATAAAAAAAAAAATATCAGTGTCTGTTTTTCTGTCTGTTGGTACGGAACCCTCAGAGCGCGAGTCCGGATCGCACTTTCCCGGTTTTTTTATTATTAATATCTGCGTTCGCTTTATGATTACACAATTTTCTCTCTGATAACATTTGCATAATTAACTATTTCCAATATAATTTATAACACATAAACATATCGGATTTCCATTTAAACTTTCAGTGTTAATCACATTATGAAAGTTTTATGTATAAGCAGTTACGGATTAATACGGATTATTAAACCTTTTCTCTTTTTAATATAAGCAGTATTTATGTTCATAGCTGTACAATTATACTTGTATTGATATTATGAGCATTCCTATGAACATATATATTTTTTATTATGTAGTAAGACGGACGGACAGTTGGGCCATCGTACTTTATTAGGTTGTAAGCAATTGTGCCTTTATTAGCTAAAATATAAATTTAAAAAAAAAACATATTATTACGTAATATATATTTATAATGATGTACTTGTTAATAGCAATTTATTAATGTAATAATACGTTGAGACTAAATCAAAACGGTAAACAAACGATCCATCAAAAAGAAAACGCGCAACCAAGAGCAATCGTTTAACGAGTCCGTATACGCGATTGTTTAAATAATTGCAATTTTATGATATCGGTATTGGTAAAATGAAGTGGTTAGCACGTGGGTCACGTCGCGGCCCACTTGTGAGATGCAGTGTCTCCTCGAGTAGAAAGCTGTGGTCGCGCCCGCGTCGCGTCCGAGTCTCCGCGCACAGCGCGCCGCGCTAATGCATTGCGCTCGCTCAATATTTGAGTTTCTCGAGGATATCGTCACTTTCATATTGTTATTTAATGACGACAACCGTTTAATTTGTTAGATATTACGATGCTAAATCAACTGGGCCTCAATTCTACAAACACATGATAGTTTTTCGCAATCGAATCGAAATGTATTGTTGCCGTTCAACCAATTTCCTATTTTACTAACACAACGATCCAATTGCGGTTCGGTCGCAGCTAGATCGAAATATAGTCAGTAACAATAGTAGAATTGGTCATCAGTTACGATTAAGCTGAGGTTATTTATTTGTGATGAATAGTCGAAATTGAAACAGCAAGATTATCAGTATCGTATAAGTTAGTAGAATCACCCACTGGTTTGTTAAGTGTCTTTTTAATATATAAGCAATTGGCTCGAAGAAACGAGTAGCTCATCTTATTTTGAAAGTTGGAGTGAATGGTTTATTATTAAGAAAATATTCAAAACTTACTATTAAATGACATTTTATAATTTTGATGATAAAAATTATAACTTTTTGATATACCTAATATAAAACAACCATATCCTATAGATACTGGCATTATCGGAAGTACAAACAACTCTTTATTCCACCCCGAAGATATGATGCTCATTGAATAATTAAACTGGCTAAGCATTCTTACAAATCGGGAAATTGAAGTAAGGACGCACCCAACCGGGACCCCACTTAGCCCTGCTGCTCTCTATATTAGCTGAATCATCATTTACAAATATGTCTTCATTAACTATCTGGTCGATTTTTTAATTTGTATTTTCAATTATATTTCGGTTAAGTTGTAATCAATAGCGGCACAAAAAATGTTGGTATATAATTCGCTCAAAAATATTTTACAAAATTACAATCATATCACACTGGTTCTAGAAGAGTTCAGTCTCTTTTGTAACAAATATTTCATTACAATATAAACTTACTACTAAACGACATCCTTACCATAAACACGAAAATCAGTTAAAGCACAACCTCCTTATAAGCGAATTTGGGGATTGGTAATTTCACTTCCATTTTAAATTTGAACAGGAATATGGTAATTTCAATTTATTTTGAAAACATACAGAAAATGGTAAGTATAATATAATATGGTAAACTGCATGTAGAATTAAATATAACTTATAGTTGAGACGAGTATTTGCCCGCTGTGTAAATTTATTCACAGCTAACTACACTATTATTCCGTAACTTTTGCTTCCTAGGATTTACCCGGAATCGTTTTCTGCTTGCTATTCTAATCCAGATCTGACAGTTTGCTAATGTGAAGGAAACGTGGTATTTAGTCATCGCTGAGCTTTCCTCTAAACATGACAAGTATGAAACGACATTGAATTAATAATAATAAGAAAATATTTGTTTAGAATATCACGGATAATAAGATTTAGAAAATATGAATACATAAAAACAGAAACAAGCCTGATGTTATTCAGTAAAAAAGTAAGTGATAAAACTGATAATCATGATAGTAAACATACATATATGTATTACAATGCTTATATATTCTTAGTTGTGCTAAATAGGTGTTCAATACAGTTGGATTTGGAAACCCACTATTGATTTTCATTGCTGCTCATTTGTGGCTTTGCCGGGCCATATATACTTTTATTGATCTTTTGATGTTTGAGAATTCAGATTACCTTATATGCAAGACCTATTGGTTTGGGTTAGTCTCTCGTTCGACCAAATATAATCAGGACCAACAACGTTTGCTCCAACTTCCAAGTGTCACTAATATTCTATATCATTTAAAACGTATTCGCCGTCCTTCTCGGAAACAAGTCCGACGCCCGCGCAATGCATATGAAATGTTCGTAATAAAGCAATGTAAGTTAGGTGCGAATTCACTGACGATGTGAAGCGACTCTGAGAACTTTGTAAAACGATCTCATATTTTATTTCGACTGACTGACTTTTTCAAAAAGTATTTTCTCAATTTTTTTTGAGTCTTCACAGACTACGCATCTGTGTCTTGTTTAACTTACTAATTTATAAAAAAAATGTGTTTTTTTTAAAAAGGGCTTATAGATTGCAAGCATTAACTAACATTAGCATTTATTGGCTGAAGATTGCCTTTGAGGATCTTGTACTGTTCCTCGGGGAGCTTCACTGTTCAACAACGGCTCCAGTAAGCGATTCGTCACTGTCCTGTCTCTACATTACTGATGATGATTATAATGGCACGTCAGCCAGTGTAATTGCAGGTACAAGGGATATAGGGCTGGATTATCCATTAGGAACCTCCAGGCAGTTGGTCTGGAGGTTCCACAACAGTTTCGAGCCCTAGGCTGAACAAAAATTGCGACATTTTGCTCTTATTAAAAACTGTGATTGTAATTAAAATTGCGTTATGCCACATAAATTTATTTTAGAAATTTGGAAAGGGTAGAAAGGGTCGTTGTTAATGAATTCAATAACAGAATAGAAATAGTTCCATATGGTCAAATACACGTGATTATATATTGAAACAACACAAGGATATTTATCACGAAATTGCCATACAAAAAGCAGACACTCACGATGTTCGAGGATTAGACAAAATAAGGTATAATATTGCAAATTAAATTTTATCCCCTTAATATAACCATAATTGGTATTAAATCCACGGACGTATCACAAACACGTATGTGTACGGGTATAAGTAATTGAAGTTATTAATAAACATGCAGACACATCAACAATAATAGAAAGATCAAAAGCATAGACAAGGATACGTAGAGAATTGTCTGTTAAAAGAAAAATTAACAAATGAATCTTAATCAGGTTATTTTTATAAATATGTAAATATACTTGGGACATGACAGCAGATGTAAGTTTGTGAGAAAAAATTAAGTTTTTGTCTCAGGGGAATGATTTTGAAATATGTTTTTTTTTATAACATTTTCAGGCTGACTTGGAAATGGGTCACGGGAAGTGGTCAATGCTGCCCATAAACATTGGGCTGTAAGAAATTTTAACCATTCTTTTCATCGTCAATTCGCCACTAAGATGTTATTTCCCATATGCTTATAGTTACACTGACTCCTCACCCTTCAAACTAGTTACTAAGTTATTCTTCTTGTAGGTATATTATAAGTGGGTTGTACCTATCCAGACTGGCACCTTACATGTACAATATGAGTATAAATTCCAAAATATCATGAAGCTCGGTGCTCTGCAACCTTTACATCACTAAAAGAGGAAGTCTACGTCCACTAGTAAACCATTTACGGATTGTTTTATTTCTAAGAGAACGAGACGAAAAAGTGTGTAACATGTCATAATTAACGTGTCAGTAGTACAACTACACTGAGGTATTTTATTGGCGACTTCAAGAATCTCGACTTCGAGTCTAGTAATCAGCCCGGACACTTACTTTGTAAGCATGTATTTATATGGAAGATACATGCCAAAACAGATTACAGGAAGATGTTGTGTGTAAGTTGAACGCATATGTACGTTTAATATCTATACTTAAATAGGCAAAGACAGTTCAGTACACTTTTGGTCTCTTCTTTTTAATTGTTTTTTTTTTTTGTTTACTAGCTATGAGGAGATTTAATGTTATAAAAAAATATCTGCAACTACATATAGGTTTTCTTCAAATTTTCAATATTGATTGATTGATTGATTTTGGTCGATTTGACAATTGACATTGAAACTGAGAAAAATCTGTAAAATATTTAAAAGTAAAACTGTGCTTAAATAAATATAAAATGAAATAGCGCCAAAACGGCAAAACGGATTTGAATGAAATTTGTATAGGATATAGACTGAAATAGCACATTTTACCCCGAAAAAATGTACGTAACACAGACACCCCCTAACATGCGGGCGAAGACGATGGTGGAAACTAGTGTTGCATAAATGTTATTACAATTTCATTATTTTTACAAATTGTATTTAATTAGACAACACCTTTCGATTTTTAAGTTGATAGTTGATTTGCAACGGACGCCATTGTTTTGGCGCGAGAGAAAACACCATTTTCATTCAAGATATCGCTGTGGGATAACGGTTCGGCGCACGCGCATCGCTCCTCGTCCCCCTCGCCCAGTTCTAATCACCCAGAGTTAGAAAGAGATAGTCGATACGTATAGACGACGGCTGGCAAATGATTACTCGACTGACCTACTCAATCGCACACACTCTTTCTCGACGGCAAGCGGGACCTAATTTTTCTGTTGTGTGAATTTGTAATTTAAGTAAAGATGCGGTTGCGAATCAGTAGCGTGTGACAACATATATCGAAGATTAATAATCGGAGCGAATTCTTTTACGCAACTGTTGAAACAATTCATTAATAATGAATTGTTTTTGACATTCATAGATCAATTATTAGTTTCGCAGGGGCTGACTGATTTCCTTTTTAACAAACTGAATCCATAATTATGTTATAAAGACAAGATGGAGCATTAAAACCATTTAGAAATAGTGCAGTAATCTTCGTAAGCTTCACATGATTACGTAACAAACATAAAATAGAAACAATTGTAATTTTCGTGTTAAAAAAATTTACCTCGAATGTTTTTTAGTAAAGAATCATTTAAGAGATGAAAGGGCAAACACAATACTAAACAAGTGATTTAATATAAAACCTCGCTGTAAAAATAAGCTTCGTTATGACAAGTTAAAAAATAGGTTAAGCGTAAAGTTAGGATAAGTCTTCTCATTGCAGCGACACACGCATCTTTCGAAAATTGAAATAAGAACACTCGTACTCATTGAGTACCGTTAATAAAGACATAATTCACGCAATCAAATTCAAAAACTGCCATCCATCCGTCAACCTGATTCCAATTAAACTTAAGACTGACATAAACCGCGTTTGCGGAACACCATTAAACCAAGCGACAAGTGTCCCAGCAACTTTTCCTTTACCATCGGATGTCGATTCAAAAAGTCGACTGCATCTTTGCAGTCCTTGAGTACGGCATTGTATGCGTCGCGCCGGCCGCAGTCGGTGATCAGCCTCGGTGGCGCGTGGTCGCCACAATGTGTTTGCCGAACGCGTGCGCAGTGAAAGTTCGTTAGAGAAATGCGTCTCGCGATCGCCTTTCTGTTTGTGGTGAGTGCTAATTACGTCGAAAGTGCTAATATGCTCTTCTGTCGACGCCGACAATTCGTAAGGATCTTGCGAATTTGAGTTTGTATCAAGATCGGAGTGGTTTTACATTTTAATTAAATACAATTATGGTTTAAGTTAAAATTGTAATTCTTAAATTTCTAATTACAAATTGTTTAGAAACTTATAATGTAGTGCAGTTTTTGAATAATTAACTTTAATGTACAAATTTAAATTTTATTAAGAATTAATGCGTTAATCTAACGATAAGGGGCGATGGGGCTGGTAATCACAGTTAACCCTTATTTGTAACGTGATAATCCCAATTGTTTTTTAATTGTTTTTAATCTATGAAATTGACAAAATTATTTTCGAAGGCAAAATTTTATAAATAAAGAACAACAAAAAGCCATTTAATAATACATTTCCAATCAGAGCACTCATCTTTAAAAACGCTGGTGACAAGCACTGTCAACAATTAAATATCAATTTTAGTGTAAAAGCTTAACTGGATGTTAGTTTACGAAGTTAACTGAACACCCCACGATAGATCTTTAGCCTGTCTCCGAAAGCAGGGCGAGAGGCAGTCTACACGAACGTGGGAAGCGGGCCAAGTACCTCGCACCCATTTTTTACCCAACGTACACCTAACGAAGCTAATTTCATTGCCAGATAAGAAACAACACTATAGTTAGCTAGTCATGGACTATATTCGGTTGCAATAATAAATGTAGAACAGTAATGATTCCATTGTTACTTACAATGTATCGGTGAAATTGTATTTAAAGTAAACAATTTATTTAACATGAAAGAAGTCAAGAAATTTGACAATAAACGTGCACGTTTCATGTTGTCCAGGAGAAAATTGAACCAAAACAAATAAACAATGATTTCATTGTTTATTATATTTATATTTATACGAAACAATGAAGTCATTTTCAAACGTTATAAATAAATAAAAATTGGCCTAGTGCAAGTCGGACTCGCAGACTTGTGGTTCTTAGCACCTTGGATTTGTATTTTATAGCTGTTACCTATACGAATAATTTGTTAAAACAGACGTATTCGTTGCAAGTATTCCGTAAAAATAGTAGACTTAGTATTATGGTAAGGCACTAAAAAATAAATTTAATTTATAATGTTGAATGGAATTTATTTTACACACTCACTAAAACAACATTAATTATAATGTAACAGCTACCACCGTTAATACGCTGCAAGCTCCAGACAGAATAGAGTTCTCGTAATAGTATACCTTAACTGATAGCACGATACTACAAATCAATATACAAAAATATATCTAGTAAACTTTGAAAGTACTAATATATTTTGTAATTAATGACAAAAAGGTTGAAACTCATAAAATCTTTTAAAACTCGATAGGTTTTAGACAATTTTTAATTACTCGACAATTATCGTTTTATTTATTTTTTGTTTCGTTCTTGTTTCTTTTATCTTTCCGAATACCTTAGGTAAAGCTATCAAAATTTAACTTTATTTAAATCGTGCCAAAATGTGTTTTTTCTGAGTTCTACTAAAATTCAGTCTACAAAACTTGCCTTAGTCACTGTTATTACAGACAACACATCGATACAAGGATGTATATGGCCGAAGATTTAATCACTTACCGAAATATTGCTCATTTAATAGAATCTAAGAATAAAAAATAAAATAAAAGAAAAACATGTTGATAAAGGTTAAAATAAAACAAAAAGGGAAAAGTGGTTTTTGAATTTCTTTTATTTAATATGATATGTGACTTAAGACTGAAATATATAAAACCTTATATGTCTTTTTATAATGGAACAGTTGAAATAATGCAAATCAATAGTTGAGTTTGGAGAAAGCCGATTTCACCGGTGTGCAACGCGAGTGAAAGATTGCGTAGTCAGATAAGAAAATGCTTAAGATTCAATTTGTAAACTTAATATAAATATAAAAGCGCTTTTCGTCATTAAAATATTATAAACAGTAAAAACTCTCTCTCGTTTATGTAAAAAGTAAAAGAAACATCAGGTTTACAAACGAATTCTCTAAACGCGGCTCTAATACAAGAATAAGCGGTTGCCGGAAACTGGTTACTCCAGAAACTGTGATTTTTGGTTATATAGGTAAGTGGACTCTCAAATGAGCCACCTGGTGGTAAGTGGTCACCACCGCCCAAACACTGTAAGAAGAATCTTGCATTGCGAATGCGTTACCAGCCATAGGAACTAAGATGTTATGTCGCTTGTTTCTGTACTTATACTGACTCACTCACCCTTCAAACCGGAATACAACAATACTAAATATTGTTGTTTGGCGGTAGAATAGCTAATGAGTACCTAGAGTACCTACCTACCCAGGCGGGATTATTGGTCAACAATGTTTTTACCATCTAGACAAAATCTAGTATTCTTTTTTTCTATAATTCTTTAAACTATTTTATTGAATTTTTATAAAATTCTAAATTATTTCGATTGCTTTAAGACGACGATAATTTATACGAACTGATTTGTGTATCTCAATGTTTATATAATTCGTAGAGATGGAAATTTTCAAATTTTAATCAAACTCAATTATTTCAGATCCAAAATATTTAATTGCAATGATGAGTCACCGAAATGAAGATTATATCCATAACAAATATTAAAACAAACGTGTGAACAAAACTAAATGTGGCGATCAAAATAAAATAGGAAACAACGGCTATGAAACAGTAGCTTGACGTCACCACCTGCTCCCAAATACCATCGGTCACTTTCACTCACATGCCTGTCCATCTGTCTGTACCGAACTAATGATACTGTAACCTCTAGTTCTTTTGTTACTTATATAATAACTATGTTACGATACAAATCAGAGGCGTTGGAAACATGTCTGGCGAATGACAATACATGTATTGTCAAATATTTTGAAACTAAACAATTTGGAAAGTGATTTTATTTTAAAAAGAAACTTGCAATTGTTTATTGTACTTTTTTTTCAATATACTAAAAAAATCTTAAGCATAATACGGATATATTCTTTTGTCACCAGCGCTTAAACTGTATCCAAAACTTCAGCTCCATTGGTTCGGGAAATCGCTTAAAATTTCGTTACAACTTTACCATACAAATTGAGTGTGAAGTTGAATGAAAGATTGTTACTGATAAAATGGATATCGACCACTCAGTATTATAATTAAAATCGCACATTAATCGTTTTCTTCCAAAACATACAGTATAAACTAAGACGTTACATACAAAAGTATCTCATAAACAAAGATTTTATGTAAGCCTTTTGTAGATATATCTGAATAATGTGACTTTGACTTCTGAACTAGTTTGAAAATTGCGGCTGAAGTTAGTTCCTTCCCATACAAACTCAAAGTTAGATAGTTAGATCAACTGTACATACTTATTAGTATAGATTAATAAGCAGAATACTTTAAACAATAGATCCATGAACACATAGAGTGTGTAAGTAAAGAGTCAATAAAAAATGTTTGTCCTGTTTATTGTATAAGATATACCAAAATAAAAATTGTATATTAATTCTAACGGTTTCGCGAGCACCCACATACCCGCACGTACAGTGCTCGATATCACGTCATCAGACATCTTCATGTTCCAAATTGTGCGCGCCCAAAAACGTCCCGTGATGACCGGCATGTCGCACAAGCCTCTGCTCGGAAGTTAGAGAATATAACGATAGATGTAATTTATTGATGGCAAATATATTTAAAAACTAAATCTTGTTAGAAATATGTCTTAACTAATTAAAAAGTAGTCATTCTCTATAGGGCCAATTTAGTATATTTGATTAGTCGTATCTATACTATTTGACAGCGCACCAGTAGGCTATGTATGAGTAGGGCCTAGTAATAAATATATATATATATATATTTATTACTAGGCCCTAAATATATTACTGTATTAAGACATAAACATTACGATAATCTAATTGTGAAAAGGATATAAATCTAAAGTATTTTCTATCAGAATTTCATTTATCATCCTTTTTAAAGACGTCTTCTTGAATTGTTTTTATTAATAAAAGTGCGATCTCCGTTAAGCGTTGTTATTTGGACAATGCTTTGGAAGATTCTTCATTAAAGTGGTACTTTCAAATAGATTTAATTGATAAATCATTGTTTTATCAGATTTAACATGCATCTAAATTTGGTACTCATAGTACCAAATTTATAACGCCATGCCTGGGACTTCCTTTGCGAAAATATATGCTATCAGGTGGGCCATTAGTCCGTCACATTTAAAAAAATAATTCATGAGAAAACAGTTTGATTATCCTTTTCTTTATTTATTCTAGAATATTTCATGTTTTAAGTTTCCTGCTAAATATTTTTGTATACAAACATAGTAGCTACCTATATTTATGTAATGTAAAAAAAATACAATTGATTATAAAGCACCAAATACCTAAGTTGACATATCAAGCATAATCGATGTGTCGATAATTTCTTTAAATAATCCAATGTATTCTGGTTGAAGACGAAATGTACAGATACAAGTTCAAATAATAGATCTCATTATTAGCACTTCCGTCAATTTATACTGTAAGGTATATATGTAATGGCTAAGACAATCATTTTATTAGGTAAAAACTATGTAAGTGACAAATTTGGTCACAGAAAGTAAAGTACGTCGCAATACTTATTTTCATTGCGGTAAAATTATTTTGAAATCCATGTTAGCTGCTACACGCGCGATTACGCATTACTCAACCCAAAAGGAACGATCCTTTTGGGTTCCGTTCCCCGACCTTACAAAGAGAGTAGAAAGTACCACCTAAAAGTGAAACCTAAGTCTTAATTGTATCTTCAATTAGAGTGTCTGTAGGCGTTTACTTTCGTTCGACTGGACAGGAGACAGGTGATCATGTTTCGAGAGCGATGACCCCGATTCGGGTCTAATGAATCCAAACATTTACATTACGGTTCATTTATCAAGACGCTCACTGTGTCAATTTTTTTTAATGCACTTTTGTCCATTTGATTGATGTAATTGCGAAATGGGGGAAAATAAGATAAAAGGTAACATTTGACGGGTTCATAGAAGGATATTTATGTGACTAATTAATTTTAGTCTTCTGGTCATGATATAACGTGTCTTACTTTTTCGACATTCAATCTTACTATTAAAAGCATTTATCGTTCATTTAAATATAGTGATAAAATTTGTCTTTAGAAATAACAGTATCTAAATTTTTTATTAATTATGAGTTAAAAAAAATTGAATTTGCCAAATATTACAAGGTACATTAACTCGTTTTTACTTTTTTACATCGAGTTTTGATATGAAGCTGTGTGAGTGCAGCTAGTCGATTATTTATTTATAACTAACTCTATAAGTTTATTGCCATTCAACTATGGCATACTAACTGTAGGTGTTACAGTACTTTACGAGATAAGCTTGCGCATTTAAGGTTTAAGGCGGAAACATAAAATGACACCATCTCTTGTTCGCAAGTAGGTGACATGGACAGCAGCTCATGGCTACGACTACGCCTCGGCGTGTGCGCGGCCCTACCGCTCCAAACGCGCTAAACCTGTACCCGACGTACCGTGTGATCTGAGCAAGCAAAGCTACTGCACTACACCCGGCAATAGCTACCCTTGGCATGCGATACGACGATTCATTCGAGAGAATCAGGTATGATATTTCTAAGCAATATTTATCTCAATATTATATATAAATTGCGTCTCTGGTTATTTACTTTGTTTTTTATCTTAATGTCTCAATAAAATTGTATCGTGTTTCGTGACCATGATATACATTGTTTTTTAACGCCATTTTATGCTATTTAATTTTAATAACCTCTTTTAATGACTTCAGGGTCTAATGAGAAGAATGTATGGAGAGGAACGCCACATCGCTGTACTTAAAGCTGAATTAGAAAATTTCATTGACGATGACGACGATGACAGAGGCAATGATTTTTCAGAAGATCTTATAAAAACAAAAATGTTGTACACAAAGAAAACCCAAGGACGTGCCATGAAAGACAAACCACATTTTAGACCAATTCAATCAAATGAGAAACAAAAAAAAGTTGATAACGATACCTTGAAAGTGAAGCCTTTAGACTCATTGAATAGTACCAGTAAAAACAAAGATAACCAAAATGATACAAATAATGAAGCGTCAAACGACGACAAAGGTATATCGTACAAAACTAAGCTCGAAAGTATAGCAAATATTGAAATAAATAATTTAGATCCAGACGTAATTACTCTAGAAGCAGTCATAAAACAAAGTATTGAGGCAAACAGTATATACACAAATTTCTCTGGTACGTCGAAGAGTGAAATACTGTCTTCTGAAATTAAGAATAACACAGATCGAAACACAATTGCTACAACAACAGAAATCATAGTGAATACCACAGAAAGTAATGATGAACAATACGATGACATAACAACAGAAACGGGTAAGGATGGGTGGAAGAGCAACGCTGATGCTTCGACTTTACCTCCAACGTTACTGTTTTCTGAACATGAAAAGGTTAAAATCGATCGTATTGATACGAAAGAAAATGAGAAAAAAGAAGAATTTCATCCAAAACCAGTCGTACATCAGGAAACAATGCGTCCATCTGTCATAAAGCTACGAGGAGCGTAAGTCACTATTAAACAATTCTCAATTGTCTTTCACATAAGATACAATAAGGGTACATTTAACTTTTTATTAAATTTATGTTCAAGAATCGCACAATAACACATTACGTAATTTACGATTATTATAAATATTTTGTTTAAAAAACTTTTTGTTATAATGTACCAAATAATTACGACAAAAAATTATAACATTTTATAATAAAAAAGGGGGTCAAATTTTTTTAAAATAATTAAAGCGTTAGATCACAAACATCTCCATATCACACAAAGATCCGCTTTATGTTAAACATGGTAATTTCCTTGATGAAGTCATGGTCTAAAACGTTATTATAATAACAGGTTTCCATTTTTGCGACAGCTTACTTTCACCCAGGCCAAATAATACGTTTATTTTGTATCAGTCGTCATAAATTTAAAGTTTTAATACTTTTCCTTAAATTTAATAATTTTCATTTGATTGAAAACTGTTGTGAACAGATCTTGCATTAATGCATACAGCTCTACTCATTAAGTTTAATTGCCGTCCTTTGACTACGTTTTATGTAGCTTTTCGATCAAAAGACCATAAGAAAATATGAATTAATAAGTACGGTAAAGTTGATTCATTCTTATTTTAGATTAGCGATCATAGCTAGAAACGAATGAATAATGTTCTATGAGATAATTCAACAATATTCAATTAAAAGTTTTTTATATTTTTCGTCAAGATTATATAAGAATAATATAAGCAACTGAGTACATATTCTTGCACAAAAACTTATGGCGCACTATAATAGTTAATTACCTACTTTTAATACTGAATCAAATAATCAGGTTTGGACAACGATTTTAACAAATTTATAAATTATAATTTTTGAATAAATATATTGCAGAATGATTTACCAAAGTATACATTTCCCCTCTACAGAAACGCATGCGAAACCAAGGAAGAGATGGCAGCTCCTTTCTGGGCGAACAGCACGCGCGGGGAGATGCTAGCTCTCCTCAACATGTATCCTTTCGAGCAGTACATACACCTGGAGACGTGCGTGCACAAGCATAAACAAATGTACTGCAGGGAAGGTTGCAGGTAAGACAAATATATATCAGAACTGGATACCTTTTATAATATTAAGGTCTGGAAACTATTTATACATTTCCATAATGGATCCATTTCTAATAACACAATTTCTATGCAAAAACTTACAAGAAGTACAAAAATAATAATAAACCTGCTCTGATACTTACAGTTTTACCTAATTTAGCTTAATGAACCGTAAGTACTTCCAGGACGAATAAGTTTTGTATGCTTTATGGTTTTCTATCGAGGACTGTCTTATCGTTATGTTTCTGAAAAACTATGACTGCGAGGTCCATTTTCCTAAACATGACGAACAGACCTCGTAAGTTAAACCGTTATCGTAAAAAATATTATTAGTCTTACTATCTAAAGTAAAAAAACCGCATTTTTAATTACTATCAGTAATTGTTGTGCATGTTTTTAATTTTATTTGGTGGAACTCGATATTTCGACATTATTTACGAATGTCTTGTTCACAGTTTCGTGAAAACCATGTTAATTTAAAATCGCACTTTTAATGTTCTAGATGTGAACAGCAGTTCCGTCTCCATCGCTTGCTGGCTTACGACCCACGTAACGAATGTCGCGGCATCTTCGCGGACTGGTTCAAATTCCCAGCGTGTTGTGTGTGCAAGTGCTATGACGTACCTCTTGAGTTCCGCGCTCGATCACCAAGAATCCTGCACCCTCAGTACGACGAAGAAGTTAAAAGACTGATCTATGAGGATGTGGCGAGAGACTGGTACACCATGTCCTATGAGGACCCCGATGAGTTATATTGAATTTTTAAGCGAAAAAGTCCTTTTATATCCTCTATATAATGGTGACTTTGTTTAAAAATGTGGGGTGGGATATATGTAATCTCGCTGCATGCTCAAGTCCGTTCAGTTAGTTAGTTTTATAAATCTATGGAAAACCGTTAAGTCGCTTGACAGACAGTGGTAAATTAAATATTTTATTCAGGCATGGAGATATAGCTTTCGTGTTTACGTTTAAAAAGTTTGTAAAATAAGATTAGGTAGCTCATATTTATCTAAGAACTTATTCACCCGTAAACCCCACCATAAAAATAACTATATTGTAGATTTTCTTTAATGATTTATTTATTGAACAGAAGTACATTTTATTCCGTATAGTTTTAAGAGATTTTGTTGATAAATTAAATTACTTGTGACATAAGCTCGCATTACAGTTTAAACTGTATTTATAAGCGTTGAACACTTGTTCAATCTTACATCCTTTAACTAATTGATCGAGCTGAATTATATACATACCACTGGTAATTATAAAAAACAATTACTATTACAAAATTTGTTAATTATTATACTTATGTATAACACATTTTATTTTTAACTGTTTCTGTATACTAAGAACTTGATGTCAGGTATATGAGTTTACTTACCTTTCGCTATATAGACAATGGTAGACTTAAATTGTAGGGGTATATAGAATAAATTATTGTTTATTTCGATAAATTATTTTAAATATATAAGTTGTTTATATACATACTTAAATATTTCGTAACTTATCATTATATTTAAGGCTAGTGAAAATTGTAAATTAAATGTAAAAATATAAATAATCGTTAATTATGTGGAGAAATTTTATTAAAATCCGTTCGTTTATTAAGTTGTTTTTTATTAAATTTAATGTCATCAATTTCGAAATGTCTTTGAATATAAAGAACCTTGCCTACGTGCTATCATAATAAATGCTATAGGTATGATACCCAAACCTGGAAAGTAGCTCTTAATTATTATTTTTTGTCTATGTAGTCGTGCTGTTGGCCCTACTGGCCTTTACAGCGTCAAGGGCGTTGGCTCTTAATTGTAATAACATGTCTATTGCCAGTTTCGCTTTTGAGAAACTATGGCTCTTCTTTGACGATCTTTATCTACGTAATAAAAAAAAATCTGTTAGTATATGGAAAGGGTGCTTAAACTATTTAGTTTTTACCGCAGATCAGTTTACTAATGTCGACTGAATCGCTATGACAGTTGGTTTATACAGGCAGGACACCTCCCGGTGTCTCCTTTTGCTATTCAATTAGAAATTAATAAATAAAAAAAAAAACATAATTCATTCCGTATATTTATTTATTGCTTCATTCTAAATCGTAAACAATTCGTTGAATCTTTATAAACGTAATAATTGTATAAGGAAAATACCGTCGTAGTTGATATACACAAATACGAACAAAACGAAATTTACATAAAAATAGAGAAGAAAAAAAAAAAGAAGAAACAAACTTAAACAGATAAATATATCGAAAATAAGACATAAAAAAACTGCCGCGTACATTTATACTCTCAATACTGTTTATTGTCAATTTATTTAAATACATTTTCAACTACTAATTGTATATAATTATTTAGTTTTATAATTTACATCGAATCGAACAATATAAGCAACTTTTCTTAACGGTAATATCAGATCAAATTATAGTACACTTAAAACTAAGAGTGGTTAAAAAATATCGGTTTAATTGTATGATTTTTTTTTTTGTGCAACTTCGAACGATTTGTATTTATATTTTTCTTATATGGTAACTATTTTTATAATGACAGGAAATGATAAAAATTCTCTGTAAGATTACTTAAGAATTATAAACATCACCAAAAAATATACTGATAACTAAATATTTTAATATTTATATCAATAAAGTAGCACCATATTGTTTTAATAATAAAATATCGTTTTAATAGGAATCGAAATTGAGGAACAGGTCGGTAAAGCTTGTGGAACTATTTCATTTTTGTTGCCACAAACATTTGTTTCACACACCAAGAATTCATTTGCCGTTTAATAAGGTAAAAACCGACGGCGCGTCTAACAATTTAAATCTATTCAAAAAAATTTAACATATCAACTTCTCAGCCACGTCATCCCTAACAGGCTAATAGGTGTCGGTTAATTTTGGCAAAGTTATGTGTAAATTTTGCCATAATTAACGTTTTCGTCAGTGTCTACCTTACAAAAACGGCTTCCGGTTGTTACTGCGATAACGATTAACGTTACAAAAATTATTACAGAGAAGTTTTATCACCCTAAACATTTTGAACAACGGTTGTATTGTTTCCAAGAATCCAGTAAGCGTAAAGGTGTTATAACGGCGTAAGCAATAACGCTAACATAACATAAACTTGTATCAAATCTCTGTACAAAAAAAACTTAACTACTAAACTGTGCTGAAAATAATAAAAAAAAAATTCAATATCCATAAAGCCTCATCACATGTGAATATCAATGAGATCGCTTACCAACTGCACTCTAGCACTGTTACAACTACACGTAAACTTATAACTCTTTATATTAAAATAAATAGATAAATTTAAAACACTGGCTGATTATTTTCAGACCGCTCGATAATAAATCTTTTGATACTCTGTGGACATATCATAAATCTTCATATACTTAAACAACTAAGACGATAATTATTTGATATATATAGAAACTTTATAAGTAGGCTTCAATTGTCAAATGTTTTAAAAACAATCGTAATGAAATAAAATGATAAAAAATAACATTTACAAAATTTTATTTTACGGAATAAGCGCTTAAAATAATTTTCGCTAACATTTACAGTAAAACACGGGTTAGAGAAGACAAAATAGAATCGATAAATTTGGTCCTTCTCATTTTCCCAACCCTATTTATTCCGTTAACCAATTAATTCACTACTTATATTTACGAAATCTCTGGACGCCTACGATTACTTGTATATGCAATTAATAATCTAAAAACTGACGTGTATAAGTTTTGTTGTTTCAAAACGATGACATTATATCGTCATATAAATGGTGCTCTACGTGTTGTGTAAAAAACGACTTACAATGTGCATTCCATATAATAAATAATGTCAATCCAATAAATACGTACTACTTTATTACATAAACAATAAGTTCATTGTATCGTGCAAAATATATATTTTATATAAATCGAAATTATTTATAATTGCCGATTATACGAACATCACTATAAACGGTTTATATCTGCGGAATAGTTTTTATTTACTGAAAATTAAGTTAATTAATTATCGTCCAAAAATCGTTGTAATCCAAAAACATCTATCAAATAATCTACCATTTTCTAAATTTGCGAAACACGCAATACTATATGCCTTTTAGGTACACAATAATACTATAAATATCTATAAACATAACAAAACTATTCCCTATTGATCCCTAAGAAACTACTGTCAACGTTGTCTATACCTATGCTACCTTGCAAAAAGAACCCTATGTAGAACGTGTTAGGGTCTATTATAATAAATCGTCTACTAGTCTAATCTAAGACACTTTCAAATATATGAATATTTTATTGTTTGATATATTCCTTCTAAGTATGATGATGATGTTTGATTAAGAAGACTAATGACACATGTTGAGGCATTCAAAGAAAAAAATCAACAGAAAATTCGACCTTGAAATGTCTATGTATGTATTTAACCTTAAAAATGACACCGATATTTGAGAAATTATAACGAGTATATCTTGAGACGGACATAGACTAGATAGACGTAGAACTTTTTTGCGAGTAAAAAAAAAAAAAACTTCTCTATTGTTTTCGCCATTTAAAGTTATAGGTTTGGATTAGGATAAAACTGTTTTACCGACTTATTGCAATCGATACAAAATTGACAGTTACATTAATAGTATTAATCTCAGTGGCACCTTTATATATAAAACATAAAATTTAAAATGATTCGATGATGTTATATAGTATGACGCTCGGGCATATATTTTAATTATTTCTGATAAGATGAGAAAAAATTTCTACTAAATCTCTTAACTATATAGTACATAGAGATAAATTCTCTAAGTTAAAAGTTTGTTTGAAACGTCTAAATTATGTCCGCGCGACACATAGCATTTCACTTTAGCACCTACATCGCTATTACAAAGTTTAGACCAATTCTGAACACTTACGTTGACTCAAAATACGATATACCAAGAACCGAGACTATAATCCTAAAAATAAGCACCAAGATAAGGAAATATTAGATCGGGACCGCACCGGGGCATTAATACTTCGTGTAAAATGTTCGTACTAAAGTACAAAAGTATACAAAGACGACACGGTTTCCGGAATACTAACGCGATCTCATAAAAATCTTGAAAAATGTCCTACAAGTTATCGGTAATCACAAAATTATAAAAGGTATACGCCATGTATACATCAATAAGACTTCCAAAGGCCCTTAATGGCTTTGAGCTTGGGCGACCTTTTCGTAGCCTCCAACTCTTGTTTGAAACTGATGATGAACTTCTCGCGCAAGCTGAGTCGAGGAGAAGACGGTTTTAGAAGGAACTTTTTTAGGTCATTTGTAAAACTACTCGCTGTGTAATTCGGCTCGTCTTTTAACGATTCCTCGTTACTCGATTCGAGAAACGACACGGACTTATTCGATTGAACCGAGTTCTTTCTTTCTCGCGGACGATTCGTTGGAGTCGATTTCGAGCGAGAACTAATAGTAGCTTTGCTAGATGGAAGACTATAACTCCTCGATACGAGGGAATACTCGTCCTCCATGGAGTCGAGGGTGTCCGTTGAACGGTTACATATTTTGCAGCAATACCGGCAATGTTCCATATCACTGTGATACCTGCCATTGCACAGGACGTAGTTTTCCTTCATCCGAACGTGTCGAGGCGGTTTGAGCCTGTTCTTGTCTTTATATCTATGCGAGTCCTTGTCATTTTTCCTCGGCCGCTTCCGTTTGCATTTGGGACAGTTGTTACGAGCTATTTTTTTAAGTTCCTTTAGAAATTCGTAGTCGATTTCGAAATATTTAGCGTCCGGTTCGGAGTAATATTTCAGGTCGCTGTCAGTAGAATCTTTTTTGGCTTCCTTGGGTTTCTTCTTAGTTTTCTGTTTGGGAGTGTCCGGTTGGCCGGGATCCGAGTAGTACCTTACATCGATGTCTGAAGGAACAGATGGTTTGTCGTACTTACAGTGAGCACAGAATGTAACCGATTTCGGTCTGGAGGAGGTGCACGTGGAGGGGGTGTGGGAAGGGGGCGTGGGGGGCAGGGGTCAGGCCTGCGCGGAGGGCACCCATAGGGTCTTGTTCTGCTCTTCTTCCACTGCTTCTTTGATTTGCGTGCACATGTACGCTATATTAACGCCTGCTGGTATCTCGGCTGTAAGTAAAATAAAAAATAATAATTACAAAATATACACTTCAATGAATTTAAATGTCACTAAGCGCAATACTTACCAGATATGTAATTTCTAAATTCATTCTCCACTTTTAACCCATGCTCATACTTTTCCTTAGCTGCCTTGGCAGACACTTTATCAGCGGGATACCTAGTATCCTTGACTTCCTTGATCTGCTTGAATGACTTGAACTTGATGAATAGTATTATAGGATATATCTGGTGTTTATGAAGTTTCTCTATGACTGGTACGCTCACGTCGACTATACAGTGGATACCCTGTCGAGTGTTAAGGTGAAAATGAATACAGGGAATTGGTAAAGAAAAAAGTTAAAAGGAATATGTAAGTAGGAAAATTTAATTATGGAACAAGTAATTATATGATTATGTGTTTTATAACTTTTTCGGCACCACGGCAGCCATTTTAAAGAGATATTTTAATGATAAGAAACGAATACTGGGTTGAACAAGTGTCGTCAAGTGGTCGAAAATTGTAGGATTGTTGAATCCGGGGAGTATACATGTCTGTATAATCTCGTGCTCGAAGTCAAAGTACTTTTTTTTTTTATTTTTTTCCAAAATAGAGTATTCTTTTACTTTTTTTTACAGACAGTTTACCTTAATTTAATTTTCAACTCAAGATATACAATCTAATTTTTTTTTTTATTATAAATTAATGTTGTCATGACCATAACGAATATTTTTTCTCACCTTCTCCGCGAGATCTCTCAAAGCCCTGGGATCCGGCCTCGCCCTGGCGAACACGTGCGGCCAGTCCGTGACCAACTTCCCAGCCACGCACTCCCGCAACGGGCCCAGGACCGCCACCGGCCGCCGACTGCCATCTGCGGAGGAAGGCGAGCATGAGCGAGTCTTTTAAGACTGGAAACAGGATCCCCATCCCGTCCCAGTAATTACAGGCCTATTTCAACACTCCCGTCTTCAAGTAAAATATTCGAAAAAAATATTTTAATTCAACTTCTCGTCCATTTCGGTACAAATACTATTTTTCATAGTGAGCATTTCGGTTTTTTAAGAGGTCGCTCGAAAACTGATGCGGGAATAGCACTTCTCAAACATATCTATGATGCTTGGGAAAAATCACAGAATGCTATTGGAGTATTCTGTGATTTATCTAAAGCATTTGATTGTGTAGTACACGAGACGCTTCTTTATAAGCTCATGTACTACGGTGTTAAAGGTAAAGCTCTTGATCTCATTGCTTTATATTTAAGTCAAAGAGTCCAGCAAGTTTGCATTAATGGAATGAAGTCTTTTGGATCTACGTTAAAAATGGATGTTCCACAAGGTTCAATTTTGGATCCCTTTCTATTTCTACTATAATAAATGATCTTCCTTTCTATGTTAAAGGTATTTGTGATATAGTGTTGTTTGCTGACGATACTTCACAGATTTTTAAGGAAGACAGGAAAAAAACTGACTATGACGATGTGAACGGTGCATTATCCATTGGTTTACAGTAAATAATTTAGTTTTGAATGCTCAAAAAACAAAATAAGTAGTTTTTAACCTAACCAATTTTAGAAAGCAAAATTATAATATATTTTTAAGAGTGGCCGTCTTGAGGTATCCGATAACACGGTGTTTGTAGGAATAGCATTGGATTCCAGACTTCACTGACAGGAAGACTCAACTTAGAAAAGTTAGACAACTGATATTGTCTAGTATATTTTGGTTATTTTTAAAATATTATGTCATATGGCATATTGCTTTGGGGTGACGCTGTACATATTGAATCTGTTTTTATTTTACAAAAGAGAGCAATCCGAATCTATAATCTTGGAGCTAGAGACTCTCTTCGGGATGTTTTTAACAAAGTAGGAATACTCACTGTTGAGTCACAATGTATTTACAACAATATTATATATATTCACACTATACCCTGTACAAGATAGCTTGATCTTTTTTAACGGATGTAAATTTTTCTGATCGACAAAACTTTGCAATGACGATATGATATTATTTTCTTAATTTAATGATTTCAAAATTGTAAAAATACTTAATAAAATACCCTTGGGTTGGGGTCTCTTTTGAGAGTGGTTGCCGTCCCTTTAGCTTACTCTTTTTAGAAAAATAAGTTAAAAAAAATTGAATTTTAATTTGAATTACGCGTTCCATCGTTCCATTGACTGGTATATATGTTATATTTTCCGTTTCTCACTAGCCCGTCTGTCAAAAAGATCAAGCTAACTTGAACAGGGTATAGCATCGATCACTTTGATAAAATCAGGGATAATCATTGTATGTGCAAAAGGAGTAAGAATAAGCTCATAACGCCAAGTTTCCGACTCCGCAAAGTCAATAAATTCTTCTTGACGTGACATTTTTAACTTTTCCGTTCCATAAATTCAAATCATTTGTAAAAATAGATTGGTAAAGAAGGCATAGTAATCAATACGAGATTATACAGATGATAAAAAAGCGTAGATTTAGAACTTGTTGATTTCCATGCAGGATATATTACAGACATATATAATTGTATTTAACTAACATGACTGTATTTTGAAATGTCGAAAAAGAGTAACCACCGAGTTTCTCGCCGGTTCTTCCCGGTGGAATCTCCATTCCGAGGCGGCGATAGCGTCGCTTAATACAGGTTGCGGACGGCCACTCACAGTGCAGGCGCTCGACGCGCTGGTAGGAGAGCGGCGGCGCGTCGTCGGCCAGCGTGCCCGAGTCGCTCCAGCAGCCCAGCTCGGTGTTGGAGAAGGACGCCAGCTCCTTGCTGTCGCGGTGCTTCTTGCGGCGGAAGAACGAGCGGCGCGCCGTGCTGGACGCGCGCCGCGCCGCCTCGCTGTCCAGCGCGCCGCCTCGCCGCAGGATCTCCTCCACCCTGCGCCGCCACGCTCGTTACCTTACCTTGCGCTGCCTGGCTGCTTCACTTACACGCCCGATTGTACAAGCGAAGCACATTATAAATACAGCTCATTGAGTGAGCCTTGTGGCAGTCATTTTGAATCTACGCTAATGGATAAAATTCTTTCATTTTGTAAACCTATTCCAAGCGATTCCGGCAGGTTTATTTATATCCTTTAAATACGTAATACTAGCACAAAAACAATTTCACTCTTACTTAAATTTACTGGGTATGGTGCCCCAGTGTCGCTTCACCCCCTTGCAGTCCAGTTGCCAGGCGCGCCACAGGCCGGGCGCTCCGTTGAACAGCGTATTGTCCACGAACAAAACTTCGTCCTTCCTGAACCATAGCGAATACTCATCTATGGTATCCATGCCAATGGACGTTATTTTTGCACAGCGATCGAAACCCGCACGGATATAGAACGCGTCACCGGGTTTGTCTTTGATTTCATGGTATTGTTGAAGATCGTGACGAACCAGCACGCTCACCTGTGTTAGTAAAAAAGTATATATTAGACTTAGGAGAAAATTTTAGTATAAATAAGTAATTTAAAGCATAAATAGCGCAATAGTGTATGGGTCACCTAACGACGTCAAAAGTCGCAAGTTCGATCCTGATTCATTAGGCATTTTTTCGTCCCCACTCTTAGCACAAGCTTTAAGCTTAATTTTAGGGCTAAATAGTACTATTATTAGTACTACTACTATTAGTAATTCCTTAAAAAGAACTAAAGTCCGCAACTAAAATCTAAATAAAGATAATTAAATTCTAACAGCTTGGTAAGCCTCACCTTATCCGCCGGTTTTGCCAATTCCAAAGCAGCCTGTTCAGCGGTTGCTCGCCTTAAGTCTACATTATTGTACTCTAAGATTTGATCCCCCGTGCGTAAGCCCGCTATATAAGCCGGGGAATCTATTTGAACACTATGTACGAATATACCCACTGCATTTCCGCCCACTAAACTTATGCCCAAATCTGAACAATTTCGCATCTCTATTAATAAAAACCTGGGTAGATCCTTCCCCTGTGATTGCCTCAAAGTAGCAACATCTGTGGAAGGTACGTCCATTCTCAGGGACTGTTGAGGACCGGGTGAGTTCCTAGGTGTAGGCGATCCTGACAAAGAAACCTCTTCATCGTGCGAACTTTCTCCAGAAGATGAACTCCCTGGAACTTCCATCTCGTCTTTATATTTTTCAGGGCTAAATTGGACAAGCATTGTTATGGAATTTCCAATTTGTCTTAAAACACTAGCAGCCAAAGTATACGTCGCCGAACGCATATTAATACCGCAAACTTCAAGTAATTGGTCACCAACTTGTAAGCCAACTTGACTTGCCAACGAATTCTCATTGACTGTAGATACGAAAACGCCCCCACTGCTCGGGGGACAGTATATCTGTATCCCTAGTGGCTGCTGACTTTTGTCTATGTGCACCCTTCGAAGCTCACCGGGTAAAGGTTTATTCCAACCCAACCCACAATATTCTGGCATAGAATTTCTCGTCCCTTTATGCGTAAGTTGCTTAGCACCGCGTCCAGGACTCAGGACTTCAACATGAAATGTCGGCATCGGTGAATTTCTTTCTGAACTTCTCTCTATCGATCCTGTGCTGAGTTTTCCTGCCGAATTTTTCGAGGTGACACTGGGGTTGGAGGGTATTCGAAACCTCTGGTTTTCTTTTTTTCTTGGAAATGTCCCACCTTCGTATGTGTGGTGATATTCACGATTGGCTCTAGGTACTGGTTGGAGATCTGACATATTGTGCGTGTGGGAAGTAAACGAGTGCATGTCGTAACTTGTACCGATACTTTCTCCGGATTGGCTTTGAGGTATATTCGTTGGACTAGAAAGATGATTATACCGACTGGAGGTGTGCGGGTTCGAGTTCGTAAATGGCCCTCTATAATATTGGGACTGAAGTCGTGACTGTGAAGGCAGAGTCCCCGTCATTGGAAAATTCGCATTGCTATTTAAACTGTCTGGCCCGAAGCTGTCACTGTCGGATGGGTACTTGTTCACTGTTTTCGGAGACGATGCCTTTTTTGAGGAATAAAACTGGTCGAGAATATCCTTTCCCGTGTGATTTTTTATGGAATGGTCAAGTGAACTGGGTGATTTCCTCGTCACGAAGTCAAGGGAATTCGGGCCCTTATTGACCATAAAGTCTAAGGAGTGTGGACTTTTCGTCCGATTTCTCATTGCTGGTTGGTAGAACAAGGAATCCTCGGATGGGTTCTGAACTAAACTAAGCCTGTTCGGCGTCACGTCTTGTTCGTAATCGCTGATGGATATTTTTTCCTTTTCCAACGTGCGATTCTTTTCGAAGGTCATGCTACTGGGCGCGAAAGGGTTGTGAATGGCTAAAGGCGCTGGTTTCGGAAAATGCTCTATCGCTGGACTCGATTCTATAGATTTGTACACTGAATGTCTTGCCGGTGTGGTGACTTGTGTTAGCGGTACGTGTCCTAAAGGTATCGGGTTAGAGTTTCGGTTGGTATTCGATCGCTGCGGCTCCGGCGGTAGCTTGGTCGGTGGACTGAGCAGAATGGATAGCGGTGGCCTTTCTTTCCTGGAACGAGGTTGTACAATGGTCCCAGTGGCATTGTCCTCTAATATAAAATTAGCTCGAGCTTTAGGCCAAGTGCCTCCATTTTTTGCGTCATTTTGTGCTTCCTTATTTTTTCGACGCGATCTTTTCAGCACACTGCTAGTTTCTTTAACTGGAAAAAAATATAAAACGTTACAAATTATAATATGTTTACTACTGCGGAAATACTGCAGAAATACTTTTATTTTGCAATTTGCAGCTATTTATAGCCAGCTAGTCTCACCTAGCATCACATATGGAGTCATGAGATTAGCTTTTATTATGATAAATCACACGTTTATTGCAAAATGAATAATTACATGTCAGATGATAGTACTAAGTACTCAACGAGAACTTTCTATGTTTCCTTACTTGTTTTTCCGTGATAACTGTCGATAACGGAATCCAATTCGGCGATAGCGTCCGACTCCGGCACCTGGAATTAATAATATATAAATATTTTTAATAAAACACCATGATTTACGAATAAAGTACTACAAACTTAAAACGCCTCGCTTTACAACATATTATTAAGGTGGAAAATTAGGCTCATTCAAAACGAATCAACTTACTATTACTAATTTTCACTTTCATCACTTGAAAATAAG
This sequence comes from Vanessa atalanta, assembly GCF_905147765.1. Taxonomy (NCBI): domain Eukaryota; kingdom Metazoa; phylum Arthropoda; class Insecta; order Lepidoptera; family Nymphalidae; genus Vanessa; species Vanessa atalanta. The sequence goes on along the minus strand of NC_061886.1, from coordinate 11,239,141 downwards.
AAAAAAAACTCGGCAAATCTTAATATTACATTTTAACAAGTCGAAATAAAAACAAGTAATTTGATAGAAACAAAAAAAAATCACGATAATTCTCGTTTACCGTTCTAGGAGGTTCTGAAATTTTTGATCATCACCAAAACAAAACGAAATAACAAAACCATTTTAACATTTAAGAACGAACTCTTACGAACCACAATCAAAATACGAAATTACAAAGCGAATTATTGTTCAAACTCTCTTCTTTTACGTTTAAACAGTCCAAAAAGCCAAATAAATGTAAATCTATTAAACTAAATCACAATGTTATTTGACCAAAAAATCTAAGCCATTTTCTCAGATCAAAAAATCTAAGATATTCCGCTGCAAAACCAGAGTCAGATTCCTAATCCATTATGCAAAGATACAAAACACATAATAGCATTGTTGTTTGACAGAATAACTGTCAAGAGAGCACAGTACGATTTATAAGCATATTGATAAGATATCGGTAAAAATAAAACAAATAACAACTTTGAAGAAAGCCTCAAACGCCATCTAGTAACGCTTTGTATACATCCAGAAACACAGAGACTGAAGTCTTTACCTTGCTCTGCTTCTCCTTACACTTGCTGACTCCAGTAACAGCTTCGATCTTCCCGCGGATCATGTCCCAGGTGCCTGCAAAACGCGATGCAATGATCGTACTCGCTATCGGTAAAGTTAGAGACACACTATGTTAAAACGATGAAACGTTTTGCGTCGGCGATTCTTTGATTATTTATGATAATATTAATCATTAATAATAGAAAATCTTTTAAATAAAATAATAACATCGTTTTGTATAATTTTTTGGTAAAAACAAATATAATATTAATGCGTATTAATTGTTTAAATATTCAGTAAAAGTAATATAATTTACTTTAGTTAGTACTCCAGTTTTAATTCAAAAAAAGACAATACTAAAATGTATTCTTCTTAACTATGGTTATAATATAATCAATTAATAATTTCGCTTTTTAATTATTTACTAAAATTAAATATATGGGAGATTAGGAAAATCAACTAATTATTAAAACCTGTGATTAATCCAATAAAAACTGATAATTGTATAATAAATGTGACTAATATAACTACCCAGATAATATTTTAGCGCCTCACAACATTACTTAGTATTTTCGTTCTGGTTTAAAGAGCAAGTGAGCCAGTGTAATTACAGGTACAAATAATCTTAGTTCCCAAGGTTGGCGATTTTGGCGAAGTAAAACGAATGTTTAATACATATTTCATACAGAACCAATGTCTATGGTCGTTGGAGGTCTATTACCATCAGGCGACTCATTTACCCGCCTACCTATTTTATATAAAAAAACGTAAATTTAAATCGTATTCTCTTGAATAAATGTAGATCCCAGTGTACCACAAACATTCAATACATCGATGACTTGCCTTATCACTCGATAGCTGATAACGATATCGCTCAAGAGTTGTGCCCAAATAATGTACTTTGTTTTGTTTAAAGACACACTTCGAACATGTGACACAATATACAACATATATTATTTTGCAATATATATATGTATGGATATATATTCCATACAATATTATACCAGACGACTTCTTGAGCGTTTATAAATGTTTATAAATAAATAAATAAAAAAATATTGGACAACATCACATACATTACTCTGATCCCAATGTAAGTAGCTAAAGCACTTGTGTTATGGAAATCAGAAGTAACGACGGTACCACAAACACCCAGACCCAAGACAACATAGAAAACTAAAGAACTTTTTCTACATCGACTCGGCCGGAAATCGAACCCGAGACCTCGGAGTGGCGTACCCATGAAAACCGGTGTACACACTACTCGACCACGGAGGTCGTCAAGGTCGTCGTTTATACATGTGTACATATAGTGTAACGGTTTTGTGTAGAGTTTTTACTCGTGTGGCTGACTTGTACTGAATTGCGCGGGCTTTGCACTTATATGCATGCATACTTCATTATAGAAGCGGTTTATACTCTTTCATTATTAAGTAAATTTTGAATTATTTTAGTACACGTTTCCACTGCAATTGGAGGGATATACATTATACATGGAATTCAATTTGTTTCGATCCAAAATTTCCTCACGATGTTCACTAGCCAGCAAGCTTGAGGCAAATTATAAACAAATTGAACCCGTCAAACGTCACTGGTACCGGACTGAATATTTTATACCGCCTTATAAGCCCGATTGTTTACTGGGAACTCAAATTTCTATGATTTCAATAATGTTATATATATATTACTTTTTACAATTTATTTTTGGTTTGGTTAAATAATTTTATATATATATTACTTTTTACAATTTATTTTTGGTCAATGCCAGCATAAATTTTATTTTAGCGTGTGTTGTGAAGTAAAAGTACCTTAAAATAAAGTTTAATATAGGTGTTCTATGTTCGTGTATGGATGTGTGCAATTCAACAGAGGCCGACGTTTAATCAATACCGCTACCAAGTATTCAGTAAAAGCTCTATCATCAGCTCAAAGTTATCAAGTAAGATGTTTCCCAATATTTATTTATATTTACAGAATTCGTCCAATAGTCAACTAGAGCCAAAAAACTTAGTTAACTAAGTTTACTGGGCTAATCAGATTTATATTATACTTTAATAACATGAACTAATTAATTTCCGAAATTCTCGGCGGCTCTCTACTTATGATTTTTGATTGATTGATTGATTGTTTTTTTTTTTAATGGTTTGACAAATACTAGTTTAATAAATAAATAAAGTCAAATCTTTTCGTATATGTAACTTAAAACACCTAAAAAGACCCAAGAAAGTATAATATGAAGAAACGAGTTCTCTTTTTCAAGATTATTTGAATTAAGGCAATCACTATTAAAATGTACAGACATGTCGTGTATCCGTATCAACCTACCTCTCTCCTGGTGTATCTTCCCCTGGCTGCCGGCTGCCACGTGATACACGTATCGTCTGTCAAAATCCGGCACCCCGTGGTCTACGTGTACCTGAAACATCGTTATTATTGGAGACCAGCAGGCACCGCCGATGATGTGGTTCACATCATTTCATGTTCATTTCTCCAAGGCCCATGTGAATACAGCAAGAACAAAATTGATTCGGTTACATATACTTTACTTAAATAGCTATTAAAATCATTATTCTTTTATTTCGACTGAAGTGGTTATCGTCATTGAGCCCACTTAAGACTTCAGAGTATGCGCGACTTAAGGGTGTTAAGGACTCGTTATTCTTGCAGAAAATTACTAAAAAGTATGCAACCCACGGCTTAGGAGCATGCATTGCCAACTATGCTTCTTGTTTATTTGTTTTGAGTGTAGTCGTCATGAGAGTCCTTGATAAGTAAATTAAATAAAAATATATTTGATAATATTTCTGTGCATAAGATACCTTGGGCTCCGGCGGCGGAGGCACGAAGGCGCCCCCCCAGCTGTCGTCCGTCTGCGAGCAGATGTTCACCATCTTGCCGTCGCCGTACGACTGCTCGTACAGCGAGAGTCTGCGGGATGTTTGCGCATATTGAGACAAAAATGCAAACATGTTTACTTCCGATTTTATCGGAATCGGATATTATTACGATACAATTGAAAAAGAAAACACAATCTCACTGGTAGACAGACTATTATGCTTTTTTCATTAAAAATTAATTACAACCGAATAAAAGAAAAGCTGAATATAAAAAAAAATATATATATAAAAAAATTACTATAAAATGCAAATCTAATTTAGGTGATGATGATAATGTCGAAATATCGAGCCCCACCAAATAATAATAAAAAACATGGTAAATATCCCGTTTTAAATACTGTTAGTAATAAAAATAACCATGTTAATTTAAAATCTTATATTATCTTTATCAATTCAAAAGATATTATTTTTAAATTTCGAGTCTATAGCGTAATATGGGCTGAAGGTGCGAGATTCAATAAATATATGAAAAAAAAGTTAATATTTTAATTATTAAGACACAAGTGCAACATTAAAAATATATTACATTGTTTTTAGATATATTTGGATTATATACAGTTAAAGCTAACGCATTAGGAAACTCCAAGTTACCTATCACGTTATAAACTTAGTACAAGACATAATAAGGTTAATATTAAAAGTTTTACTTATATAGATCAAAATAGAGCATAATAATTAATAGTACCAGTCTAAAATTTAACATAACATAACATAAGCAGCCCGTAAATGTCCCACTGCTGGGATAAAGGCCTCCTCTCCCTTTGAGGAGAAGGTTTGGAGCATATTCCACCACGCTGCTCCAATGCGGGTTGGCGGAATACACATGTGGCTGAATTTCGTTGAAATTAGACACATGCAGGTTTCCTCACGATGTTTTCCTTCACCGCCGAGCACGAGATGAATTATAAACACAAATTAAGCACATGAAATTTCAGTGGTGCCTGCCTGGGTTTGAACCCGAAATCATCGGTTAAGATGCACGCGTTCTAACCATTGGGCCATCTCGGCTCTGAATGCTCGTGAAAATTTAATCTGATTTAAACAATTTTAATAATAATAATAATTAAAAAAGAGATTGATTGAGAGCAGTTTAGTTTTATAATTGGTTTGTACAAATTAAAAAAATAATCTTATTTCGATCAGTTGGGTGTAGTACTGTACTCCTCGCTAGGTTATAAAATAATCTGTAATACAGTCCCGTTCCCTTCTTTGAGTGTTTCTTAATCATTGTGTACAACATGTGAACACGTTATTAAGATTTACAAAATTTTACAATATTATATTCCATAGTGATTTTTCAAGTGTGTGTGTTTGTGAGTGTGTGTGAGTGAGAGTGTGTGTGTGTGTGTGTGTGTGTGTGTGTGTGTGTGTGAGAGAGAGTGAGTGTGAGAGTGTGTGTGTGTGTGTGTGTGTGTGTGTGTGTGTGTGTGTGTGTGTGTGTGTGTGTGTGTGTGTGTGTGTGTGTGTGTGCGCGTGCGTGCGTGTGTGTGTGTGTGTATATGTGAGTAACTAGTGAGCCGAGATCGTTCCTAACACTATGAATAAATATCCAACTATGAGTGTTAGTACTGACTGGCTCACATAGTATTCAGACTGGAATAAAACGTTCCATAGATCTGTTTCATGGTCTGAACTCTGCTGAATCGTGTAGATAATGACTGAATCGCTTTATCGTTTATCTAATCGTACATATAATGATCTGATAACACTTCCAAAATAATACTATATAAACTAATTTTCATATGTAAGAAAAATGGTTATTAAAAAAATTTTTAGTGGTAGGGGGGACTTATGCTGTTAGCTCCTCTGGGTACTTACTCGTATATTTTACCGCCAAACAGAAATACTTAATACGGTTGTGTTCCGATTCGAAGTACGAATATAACTAAAGGCACAAGGGAGATAACATCTTAGTTGTCTTATGTTAGTAGCGCATTTATGTTTTAAGAAGTGGTTAATATTTCTTACGGCACCAACGTCTATAGGCGATGGTGACCACTGGTCTTTTGCCAGTGCCTTTTGCCAGTCCGCCTAGCAAAAACATAAAAAATAATTGAATACTTTGTAATTTGTAACCATTATATGGATGAGCTCGTAGTGCCTTCGGTCGGGTAATGTGAATGATTTGAATGCCTCTTCATACAGGTCATAAGAAGTCTGATCCCACTGTCGTGACCCGTCGGACGATGTGTGAGAGACACGTGTGAGCACGTGCACAGCCTGGGACCGATATGCGACCACCATTAAATGGGCCTCGTGTGTACCTGTTCCTGGGGTCGCAGCACGGGTACAGCGGGCGCAGCACGGTGAGCAGCACGCAGTCGTAGTGCACGTCGCTCAGCAGCGCCGCCGCCTCCGCCGCGCTGCCCACGCCCTCCAGGGAGCGGTTGTTGATCTGGGGGGGGGGGGATGTCTCAAGGTTAATATGGTCTTTTCAGGAATGTATATATGATTCATTACTACAATTAAATATATTTTATACTAGTTGTCGTGCGCGGCTTTAATAGCGTTTTAGTGATTGGTCGGTTAGTGGTTGGTAGGCAAAAAAGTAACCAATGTCCTTCCTTGGAATTCAAGCTTGCTTCAGACCGAATTAAATCAAAGAATACAAAATATATAGTATAATAGATACACAGATAGTTAATTTCGCATTTATAATATTAGTATGAATTACCAGTAGCTACCGTATCCATATATGTACACGTATCACACTACTTACTAATCACCTAACAAAAAAATTATACAATTGTATTCAATTTTTTTTGTAGTTTAATAATGTATCGGTACATTTATATGATAGTATCAAGAGTGTTTTTTTATTATATAAGCGTTTATATATTCGAATTATATTAGTTTTACTACCGCACCATACGATATTACAAATATTTAGAAAATTTACTTAACTTTTTGATGTTCACGTATAATTACATTATATAGTAAATAATACATTTTTTTTTTATTTAAAATATTAATATAAAAATTATAATACAAGTACATTTATACACTCACGCTAACAACTCTGTCGCCGACGTAGATATTTCCCTCCTTGGCGGCCGCGCTACCGCACGCTATTTTGCTTATGAAAATACCTGACGACAATTTTTATTCGTTTCATAAGTTACTTATAAAAAAAGGAAATGGAGAGCACAGAACGAATATTAGTATGAAACAATGCGATAACTGGGCAACGGACTGACCCTGCTGCAGCGTGAGGCCGCTGCGGCCGGCGCCCGCCACGCGCAGCAGCGAGCGGGCGGCGCGCGCGCGCTGCAGCGTCAGCGCCACGGGCCCGCGCGCCAGCGCGCCGCGCAGCGCCGCCGCGCACGCCGCGCCGCACGCCCACTGCGACACGCCGCCCGCCGCCGCCACGCGGTCCAGCGCCCTGCGCGACACCATATCCAGTGAGCACCCTACTCCGCGGTGCGTCGTCGACTTACGGTACCGAGTTCAATGTATATAATATTGTGCAAGAAAACACTGATAAATATCCTCATATTTGAAATAGCAATCGTGTGAGCGTTACATATTTCTACTAACTTAATCTTTCCATCCGCGATGGAGCCCTTCTTGACCGAGGCGACGTATACGCTGAAATCGTTAGGGTAGCAGGGTTCGTCTCGGCCGCCGCACAGCTCCAGACCCAAGTCCGCACCCATGCCGCTCAGTTCCACGTCGATTATTTCCCATTCGAAGTCCTGAAATACCGAAAGCCAATTATAAGTTAATTCATTTTAAGGAATACGATTATAATTCTTTCAAGAGAAACATTATATACTGTAATTTTTAACCTACATTTTTATTGACAATTTATAACTTTTTTAATGAAATAGGCGACGCACACTTAATCTACGTAACGATATATGGCCACCATTGCCCACAAAAAAAAATTATAACACGCGGAACTACAATGTTATATCCCCTGAGCCAGTAGTGGGCACTGCTGGGCGGAGAGTAGGTGGCCGCACCCCCACATAGCCGACCTGCACGTCGGCGGAGTCCCGCGGCGGCGCGGCGCGCGGCTCGTCGTGCGAGCGCGCGCGCGGCCCGCGGCCGTCCTTGGCGTCCTTCTTGCCGCCGTGCCGCCGCGCCTCCGCCAGCTCGCCCACCATCTGGTCGCGCTCCTGCAACCGAACCGAGCGCGTTAGCTCCGCGACAGCGAATACGATGAACACGATATCATGCACCTTATCTACGTATATTACATCGTCGGACCGAAAAAAGTAATTGGATTGTTCTATTAAAAAATTCTCAGTAGCAGCCCAGAGTCTCGAAGTTAGAAGTATGTCTTGTGCCTGAACTCTTTCAACGACACTCTTATCGGATTTGCCGTCCCATCGTATAATTAGAGTGACGAAATGGAGAGTGCTACTGTGTTTGTGCACACACTTATGCACCGTATGTCCTACATCTTGAGCTCGGTGCTCGGTGACGTTATTATTATTATTAGCGATAAAGGACATTACCTTTCTCAGTCGATTGCAGAGAGCCTTGACGCTCTCTCGCTCCTGCAGCAGCTTGTCCCTCTCCGAGAAGGCCCAGTCCCTCCGGCGCTTGGAGACCTGGAACAGACGAGGCGGTGAGTACCGGGGCGGGCGCGGCGGCGGCGGCGGCGGCGACGGCGTACCTCGGCCTCGCGCTGCGCGTCGTGCAGCTCGGCCTGCAGGCGCTCGGCGCGCGCGCGCAGGCGCTCGATCTCCTGGTTGGCCTGCTCCACGTCGTCCACGCGCTCCGCCTCCGCCGCGTCCACCGCCATGCCCACCAGACCTGGGGGACCGACGGGGAGTTACGTTAGAGTTACGGGAGGGACTCTAGCATGAGATGAACTACATATAGGAACACAGGTGACCCATAAATTAATACCAAGTAGCCCATTTGTCTTAATATTAAAAATTAATACATAATCCGATTCGGATAACATCTGATTGATATTTAAAAATAATTTTGTATCTCGAATCAGTTGACACACTATTTCAGTAGTCATAAATAGTTAAATGAAAAGACAACCTTGCAGTTTATCCATCGAGGGATCGTTAGAGTGTTGTCCGTTTAGGAAACCGTCAGTTCCGACTCCACTCGAGAGGCCCAAGTGATGATATGCAGAATTATCTTGTCTGTAGAAATAAAAATGATAAGTTTGATATGTGTATTTCGGTTCTAACACTGCTGATAAGAAAACATACCTTAAAATAACATTAACATATAAATATTTTATTTTTTGTATCAGAATTAATTTCTTATCTAAGAATCTAAATTAAAAACCACATCTATTCTATTAAGTTCTAACAGACCGATACATTTCTGCTCAAAAACATTGTATTTCTCAAGGTACTAATATTCCTAGTTTCTCCTCTATTTGAAAGTGAACTTATGTTAGGAGTGATAACCATAATAGCCTCAGGCGCTAGGCGGTCCGTATACCGACGAGCAATTGAAGCGTATGTTAAAAGAAACATAAATAGATAATCCATAATAGTATTTGATTATAGTACTCACTATTCGTACTTATGATTTTTATTCAGGAAATGGAGAATTTAATATAAAATTGAATTTCTTACTAAAACTTTCGGATTAAATCTACATTTATTTATTTATTATATTATATTTACATTCTTAATCACTGGTATTTTCAGATTGATTTTGTATTGAATTTTTAATTTAAATTATAATTATCCTACATCCTCCCCATGGTTCAAAATATCTCCATACGACGTTTCATCGAAATCGCTTCAGTAGATTAAGCGTGGAAAGGTAACAGAGTTACTTTCGCCTTTATAAAATATCACCAACGAATTACCTACCTCGATTTGCCCAACGTGGAGGTGTTCTGTGGAGTCTTCAAGTCGGTACATTCCTTGATAGCGCGATCTCGGTCGACTAGCGCCGATTCTATCTCCCGGCGCAGGCTTTCGGCCTAATAATGAGCAAAACGAATATGTCATGTTTTAATACACTTATACTAATAAATGCGTCGGAATCGCACGTGGAGTTCGGCAGGTACCTGCAGGGCGGTGGCGCGCTGCTCGTCGCGCGAGGCCTGCAGCGCGGCCTCCAGCGCCGCCACGCGCTTGAGCGCGGCCTGCAGGTCGTCCGCCAGCTTCTCCATCTCCTTGTGCACCGTGTCCCTGTAATACGCCCTTCGCATTTTCACATTTGCCGCCCGCGCCGCAGGACGCGGGTCGCGGCGGGCGGGCTCACCTCTCGCTCATGATGAGCGTGTACTCGGCCATGGCGGCGTTCCGCTCGTCCGTGAGGCGCTTGATGTCGGCCCGCTCGCGCACGCCGCCCTCCCACTGCCGCACCACGCTCGCCACTTGCTGCTTCAGCGCGTTGCGCTCCCGGATCTGCAATGCGACCGGGGATTACTTTACACTTTACTCGGTGCTAGCCCGTCTCCGTAGGTACCACCCCCACTCGATAGATATTCTGCTGTCAAACAGTACCGGGTACTGTACACAGCAATGCAAAATATTGCTATTAGATATTAGATTAAGTTCGTGTGATGGTGGTGGTATCTATTCGAGTGAACCAGAAAGCCGCACCTTTTAAAAATCTACCATCGTACTTTTTAAACTTTCCCACATAATATTATAGAATTTTTATTTACTAATAATATTGGAGCATTATATGTGTACACGTACCACTGCATTCCTCTCTTGTGTCAACTCGTGGCATTGTGTCTTTAACCTACTATTTTCCTCTTGCACGATTCGTAGGTTCTCCAGGGTGGCATTGTGATTTTCTATTAAGTCGTCATACCTAAAACCAAAAAGTGATAAGTGATTTACATAACACATCTATTTGCAATAACTTCAAAAAGGTTGGCTTCAATAATATTGTTTTAAAAGTAAATTCAAATCGAAAATTTGTTAAAATATTTATCGAATCCTACAAACCTCTTTTGGAAACAATCGAACTCTTCCTTGAGAGCCTCGTATTTCCGGAGTGTATGGACGAGTGCGTCTGAACCCTCCGCGGTGCTGCTCTGCTGCAGGTGCTGCACTTCACGCTCGAGTCTAAAATTAATATTATTATATCAAAATTAATTAAGCACTTTCGCTCCATCCAATCGTGTATCAATTACACCGTTATATATACATATTTATATTTAAAATTACTCATAAGTCAAAACAAAAAAACGAATACGTATTCGCCCCAAAAATCTAATAAATCATCCATTTGGCTATGTAGTCAGTGACTTGTATAAAAATATATCAAGTTATAACAAAGAAATAAGAGACTATATTAGCCTCTATACACTAAATTATTAATTACTTAATCGTTGAAAAAATAAACAAATAACGCATTACAATAATTCCATGTAAATTATTTTTTTTACCGTTGATTGTCATTGAGCAAGTCACCATACTTGCCGCGGAGGCTGCTTGCCTCCTGAGCCGATACTTCCAGCTGATTCATTGCTGCCCGATGCTGACCCCGGAAGTACTCCAACTCCTGACGATAATAAATACCCAGACATTAAATAAAATCATTCGTAAATATAATACTTATAAAATATCAAAAACCCAATCGTGATACTTAAGAAGTCGCCAGATTAACATTTATACTTCATAATAACGATACAAATATTTAAAAAAAAACGATTACGATCGCAAATTCATTCATTCATAAATCCTAAGTTTAATTTGTAACTTACCAGTTCTGAATACGTAGTAAGTTACGAGTTTTCAGAGAGTTCAGTAAAGTGTTTCAGCTGAATTTCAATTCGAATTTTTAATGAGCTGTTCGAAAAAGTATTTCACATTACGCTCTGAAGTCGTACAAAATGAAAAACCAGTTAATATTTTTCGACGAGGCTACGAATATACTCTCAGTAATATATAGGTTACTGGGTCAAGTTTGCTTTTTGCGAAATTCATTTCTGAAACGCAAATTTCGTTGAATAGCGAAGAGTTTCAACATTACTTCCTATAGGTTCATTTTGCCTATGAATAGAAGTTGAACTAAAAGTGTATATTCACTCCGCTTCTAAGTTTATCGAAACAGTTACGATAATGATGGTTTCAGAGTATAATGAATTGGTTTGAGAGATATCTTTTTCAACATTATTTATACACTATTCAAATGAATGTCGCTTAAACTCTAACTACAGCGTCAATATAGGATTTATTAAAGAGCTTAGAGATAGCCCTTAAAGCACTTGGGGGATATAATTCGTCGAAATTCGAGAGGTATCTTATAAAACTGTTTAAAATTTGAAAAAAAAATCAATCAAAATCAAAAGTGCAAATAAAACATATAGTAAGGGTGAAAGTGACAGTGGTAGTGGTAACCAGTGTTTACGCAGCAAACGTACGAGAAAGGAGATAGTCCGATATGGACACTTCTAATGCCGTCAACATCTACCCGCAAACGTCAGTCTCGTGAACAAGACATTCGTAGATAATGTCGAAATATCGAGCTCCAACAAATAAAAATATAAAACATAGTAAATATCCCGTTTTAAATACTGTTAGTAAAAAAAATCCAAGTACTTAATTTATGTACTTCCACTAATCTCGTCCTGTATATGTCAGCTGATAATTTGACATGTATGAATCCACCAATCCATATTAGAGTTGCATGGTTGAATCTCTGAACCTTCTACTTAAGAGGAAAAGAATCCTTTGCCCAGCAGTGAAACTTATAAGGATTGTTACTACAGTGAAATTATTACATTTTACAAATCTTGGTAGAATACTATGATTTCAATACCAATACTCAATTACTAATTTTAAGAGAATAAAAATGTTGCTAGTATTGTTATCTCTTTCTCATGTATGGTGTTGAAAAGGATAGCAATTCTCAGTTCTGTCAAATTAATATAATTAGTTTAGAGATCGTGTAAAAGAGGATCACCAACAATATTATTTAAAAAAAATCTTTAATTCTTCTTGCCGAATCATTGTACTCAAAATATAAGTTACTAATAATACATGCAGTGGCTTATATTGCAGTTAGTTAACCAAAAGAATAAAAAACAAAACACTGCAGTTTTTAAATAACTAATACTGGATCAGGAAAATAAATTAATAAAAAATTAAACACACCTTCATAACATGCTCACACCTCCTTGATGTCTCTGTGTGTTGTCGTCTCAGCTGATTGAGATCATGCAGAGCCTTTTCGCACTGTTGTTTCAAGGTCTCATTTGCCTGCTTGTTGATGACGTCATACTGTCCAAGCTCGTAGGGCGCGCTCATAGCATGCGTATGACTGGAGTAGTTCGACTTGTCGTAGCATTGTGATGAAGAGAGCACCTCATATTCGATCGGCAGCGGTATGGACGTTATTTGTGTAGTAGTGTGTCGTTCATTGCTCACGTAGCTATGGGATATTGACTCTAGAATAATGAACATAATATGTAGAAATAATTTAAATTACTTAATTAGAAACTTTATTTAAATGGTTAAAATTATATTGTATACAGTTAATTTAGGTTTCATTTTTTGTTGAATTCAAATTTATTCAGTACTAACATAGTTATTGTGTATTTCGTGTTTCCTAGCACTAATTAGATTATGTTATTTGTTAAATTAAATAAATAAAATAATTATTATTACAATATTTCCAGCACTAATATATGGTAAGAATTGAACGAGACTTTAACTCGTTAAATTCAAAGCTTTGAAATGTTATATGATTAATTACAAAGTAATAATATCCTTAAAAAGATCCACCTTAGAACATGATATAACTTTTTAAATTCTTTATTTACCCAATGTTCACCACAATTGTGAGTTTTGGGTATAATTTAAGTGTTAATAAACTTTATATAATTTAAGTGTTAATACATCAGAAGTTAATAATTAAATTATTTAAAAAAGAGAAAGTTAATTCATGGCTAATTTCCTTTTAAAATACATATACTTTATTTTATTGAATAAAGTAAGGAGGGATGTAAATACCTCCTTTATTTATTCCTTCATATACTTTTAATATTAAAATATT